>NC_041385.1:641351960-641378807 GCF_002162155.2 Triticum dicoccoides | reverse complement strand
AACCCCCCTGCAACACTCACTGTTCATCCATAGGCAGCATCGATCGGCTTCAGTTAGCAGCAGTAGTGAAGGAGTCGCTCGATCGCTTGGGTTCAGTAACACGTAGCCTGCAGTGCAATCGCTCGGGTTCAGTTAGAGCCCAATGCCTCGCACACACGCGCATACGTGTACGAGAGAAACGCGCATCGCTCGGCCCCCGGCCACCCACCGTAACCGGGAACTCCCCAAAATTTTCCTCGCCCTCACTTCTACCACGGTTTTTTCCGTCATGGACGGCCCAAAGAATGTCATGCAGCTGCGTCTCCGGCCCGCCCAGGATGAAAAGCCCATTTCCTGTCATGATATTTTTGTCATAGAAGTAGGAGCCCACCACATCTATGATGATACCGGGTTTTGTCACAATTATTGTCATAGAAGTGTCATAAGTATGACAGGAAAAAAAATTGTTCAGCCCAAAATGTCACGGATGTGTCTTTTTTTTGTAGTGAAAGGTTCGGTCGCCGCCTCCAAGGGCACCAATTATGGAATCACAGCATCTTGCATTGTGTGAGGGCGTGAGGAGAATACGGTGGCCCTAGTGGCTTCTTGGGGAGCATTATGCCCCCGCACCACTCTAACAAAGACGTACTTCCCCTCAAAGGGACGGAACTTCGGTAACACATCCTCGTCTTCATCGGTTCCACTCTTGGTTATCTCTTACCTTTACTTGTGCAAGATATATTGTGGTCTATACCTTGCTTGCTTGTGTTCTTATTGTTGTTGCATCATATAGGTCGCTCACCTAGTTGCATATCTAGACAACCTACTTTGATGCGAACTTTAATTTGGTAAGCTAAAAATTGCTAGTTGCCTATTCACCCCCCCCCCCTAGTCAACTATATCGATCCTTTCAATTGGTATCACAGTCTCGTCTATTTATTAAGGACTTTGCCGTCCAAAGACTATGGTTGACACCGTAGATGGTGGGGAGGAGCACTCCGGTGTGAATCCGGTCTCGTCTACGGCCGATGGGGGAACCGCGGTCTCTCGTGAGGAATTCAATGCGGCTTTGGACACATTGAAAACCTCCATGATGACCAAGGTTGAAAGCATGTTTAATAATTTCCTAGAAGGGCTTAAACTATCTACCACGCCGGTGAAACTGGGTGATCCCACTAACAAGGTGACGGATGCTAACTCCGACAAGGGGGAGCTACTAGTGAAAAGGCTCCTTCTTCTAGTGGTAAAAATGGCAACGACATCTTTGCCCATGTGGAACCTCCACTTACTTATGGTGGACCGATTCCTTCCACTCATTTGAATCATGCTGGTCCTCCCCCTAAGATTGTAAAAAATTAGGACTTTGATTCTTGGGTTTATCACTTTAAGCATCATTTGAACCATGTTAATACTAACCTTTCGAGAATCATTGAAGAAGGTTTTTATTCGCATGACCGAAGCAACTTCACCCCTTGAGAAGCCGCGGATAATCAATTCAATGAGAGTGCTCTCTTCATCAACCAAGATACAATTCCACCCAAAGATCTTGCTCATCTCTGACCCTTCACCGTGGCCAAGGATGCATGGCGGCATGTTGTTTCTCTCTACAGGGGAAGCGCAAGCATTCAACGCTCCAACTATGAAGTAGTGCAAGATGAAGCCGATGAGTTTGCAATGAAAGAAGATGAAGAACCTCGTGAGCTCTATCGGAGATTAACTACTCTCACGGTCTCACTCCAAGATCATGGGAGCAAGGATACGGATGACGACTAGATCAAGCGCAAATTTCTCAAGGCCATGATGCGTTACCACAAGGTCATGTCCTCCGTCATTCGTCAAAGGCCGGACTTTCACACCTTGTCCTCAAGTGAAGTGTTGGATGATTTTTTGGCTATGAGCATCTTGGACAAGACCGCCGACAATGCGGTGTTATGTTCTCAAAGAGCAAAGAAGCCCAACCTTGCCTTGAAGGCCAAGGTTAGTGTGGAATAAGAGGATGATGAGGAATAAGATGAGAGCAACCCCGAAGATACTAAGTATGATTATCATGAACACATGGCTCTTGCTTCAGGGCAATTTTGGAGCAAGAAGAACACAAGGCGAAGCTTCCACAAGAATAACTCAAGTAGCTTCAAGGGCAAGAGACGTGTGAGAACATGTTACAATTGTGGCAATGTGAGCCATTTTGTTGCGGAGTGCCCTTACGAGAAGAGGGAAGACAATGGTGGCAAGCTCATCCAAAAAGGCAAAGCCAAGTCTTTCCCCAACAAGAACAACTTCACCAAGAAGACTCCAACTAGAGGGTTGGTGGTTCAAGAAGAATACCATGAGGATGATGATGATGATGAAGATAGTGAAGCCATGGCCATGTCCTCCATTGCCATTGCCACAACTCCACGGGTATCCCTCTTCGACTCACCCAATGAGAACATCACCGCCAAGTGCCTCATGGCTAAAGCCACCAACATGGTAACCCCCAACATCAAAACCACCATCATTAATACTCCCTCCTTGACGGATTGCATTGATGAAAGTGAGGGGTCTAATGAGGAAGTAAATGAATTTGAGTATTTTATGAGTAAGATCAAGGGCAAATCCAAGAAGCACTTCGTTGCTCTCTTGGAACAACTTGGTGAAGCCAATGACATGATCGAGGCTCATGAAGAAACCATCTCTAAGATGGAAGGTCATAGTCATGGCTATGCCGATGAGATATCAGATCTTTCTAATGCTCTTGAGGAAAAGCGTGTGCAGCGTTTGGCTCTTGAGGAGTCACACAACAATGACCATGCTAAATTAAAGAAAGATCTTGATCATGCTCTTGTTGTATCTCGTGTGCTAAGCTCCGAGAATGCTAAACTTGGGGTTGACCATGCTAGACTCAAGGAGGAGTTTGATTTACTCGACAAGGCCCACAAGGTCTTGAAGGGTGCTCATGCAAGCCTCAAGGAGTCTCATGATCAACTCCAAGTGAAGCTAACCAAGGATAAAGCCACTTTTCCCCATATGGTATTAATTTATAATGCAAATGCTACTAACCCGTGTTGTGAGCATGTGCATCTTGTGGAGGAGAATGCCAAAGTTGAAGGAGCAACTTGAGAAAGGCCTTGTGACGTGCATACAAGGTGAGAAGAACCTCAATGAGCTTTTGAGCAATCAAAAGGAAGTTGTGGCCAAGGAGGGAGTTGGGTTCGCACCCAATTCCAAGAACAAGAAGAAGAACGACAACACCAAACGACCTCCCCCTCTCAAGCAAACTTTTGTGAAGGAGGGAGAGAGTTCTCCTAAGGAGAGTGAAGGGTGGTGATGTCAAAAAGGCAATGCCACTCCTTCCGACAAAGCCGGCACCTTTAACCCTTCTTATGTGTTGTGTTGTGCTAGTGATGGGCATGTTTATGCTAAATTCGTTGGTTCTCCTTATGAGTACATTGAATGGTCTATTTGGGTTCCTAAGACCCTTGTTACTAACATGAAAGGACCCATTATGAAATGGGTAGCATTGATCTCTTGTAGGTGTTTGCTTCTGGTGGGGGTCTTGGTTGCTCGATAGTGGAGCCACAAATCATATGACCGGAAGCAAGGACTTGATGGAGGACGTGCACAAGATCCCTTCTATGCCCACCAACGTCGAGTAGGGTGATGCCTCATCTTCTAAGGTATTGGGTCTTGGCAAGGTTGTCATTTCTCATGATCTCACGATCGAGAAAGTCATGCTTTTTGAGTCCCTTGCTTACAATCTACTTTATGTTCGTCAACTTGCACTCGTGGACTTTGCCACTTTCTTTGATATTGATACCGTGGCCCTCTTGTGGAGAAAGACTCTTAAAGTAGCCTTTATTGGGCATGTCGAGAATGGTCTTTATGTGATTAACTTTTCGGAGCGACCCACTAAGACCGTGACATGCCTAATGGCTAAAGTTGATGTGGGATGGCTTTGGCATCGCCATTTAGCCCACGTCAATATGAGATCTTTGCAAAGTCTTCTTGAGGGGGACCATGTCCGTGGACTAACAAATGTTAGTTTTGCCAAAGATCATGCTTGTAGTGCTTGTATCGAAGGAAAGCTACATGAGAAGGCTCACCCTCCCACGACTATCATCTACTCGAAGAGACCCTTGGAGCTCCTTCACATGGATCTCTTTGGGCCTCCATCCTTTGATAGTCTTCGGGGTAGGAAGTATTGCTTGGTGATTGTGGATGATTATTCAAGGTACAATTGGGTATATTCTTCAAGAGGAAGAGCGAGACTCAACAAACCGTCATCGACTTTGCAAATGAAGCTCAATGTCAACATGATGCAAAGATCTTGACAATAAGGAGTGACAACGGCACCGAGTTCAAGAACTACACCTTGGATGAGTTTCTTAGTAATGAGGGGATCAAGCATCAATATTCTGCACCATACACCCCTCAACAAAATGGTGTCGCGGAGAGGAAGAACCGGACGTTGATGGATGCCGCAAGGACCATGATGGCGGAGTTCAAGTCTCCATACAACTTTTGGGCCAAAGCCATCAACACATTATGTCATGCACCCAATCGGCTCTATCTCCGCAAAGGCTTGAACAAGACTCCTTATGAAATACTTACCGGTAATAAGCCCAACCTCAAGTACTTCTGGGTGTTCGAGTGTAAGTGTTTCATTCTCAATAAAGGTGTTCGTTTGTCTAAATTTGAGGCTAGAGCTCATGAGGGCATATTTGTTGGTTATGCTACAAACTCTCATGCTTACCGTGTCCTCAGCAAGTTCACCGGACTCATTGAGGAGATGTGTAACATGGAGTTTGACGAGAGTAACGGCTCCCAAGTGGAGCAAAGTGGTACTTGTGATGTAGGTGATGAAATTCCTCCCCAAGCCATAAGAAGAATGGGTGTTGGTCATATCCTACCCATTGAGGAACCCATTGTGGCTGAAGGAGAAGGACAATGCTCCACTCAAGTGGAGCCCTCACCAACCCAAGACCCACACGCTTCCGAAGAACAAAGTGAAGGCCCTCAACCTCGTGAACAAGATCAAGGGCAAGATCAACCTCAAGATGGTGGTGAACCACCAAGTGATGCCCAAGGTCAAGTTCTCCCTTTCGAGCAAGTTCAAGATCAAGAGCAAGCTCAAGATCAAGAACAATCTCAAGACGGCGCTCAAGATGATCAAGTTACCCCCTCCTCTTTTCACATCCGAGGAGGAATTAGAGCGTCGTGCCGCGAAGATCGCTTCCAAGCTCACTACCAAAGGTCATCTCATGGAGAATGTGGTTGGAAGCCTAAGAAAGGGGGTAAGCACTCGTAGACAATTAGCAAACTATTGTGAACATCACGCATTTGTTTCTTGTGTCGAACCCCAAAAGGTCTATGAGGCGCTCGAGGATCCGGATTGGCTCAATGCCATGCATGAAGAACTCAACAACTTTGAGCATAACCAAGTCTGGAAATTAGTGCCAAGGCCGACCGGTAATCATAATGTCATTGGAACCAAGTGGATATTCAAGAACAAGCAAGACGCTCATGGGATCATTGTTCGCAACAAGGCTCGTTTGGTGGCACAAGGCTACTCCCAAGTCAAGGGTATCGACTATGGTGAAACCTTTGCTCCCGTTGCTCGCCTTGAATCTATTCGTTTGTTGATTGCTTATGCTTCGCATCATAATTTCAAGTTACAACAAATGGATGTGAAGAGTGATTTTCTTAATGGTCCCATTAATGAGTTGGTGTACGTCAAACAACCACCGGGGTTAGAGGATCCCTATTTCCCAATCATATGTACAACCTCAACAAGGCGCTCGATGGCCTTAAACAAGCCCCACGTGCGTGGTATGAGCATCTTACTGAGTTGTTACAAGATCATGGGTTCGAAATCGGGAAAATCGACCCCACTCTTTTTACTAAGAAGGTCAAAGGGGAGTTGTTTGTGTGCCAACTATATGTTGATGATATTATCATTGGTTCCCCTAACAAAGCTTTCAATGAAGAATTTGCCGCTCTCATGACCTCAAAGTTCAAGATGTCTATGATGGGAGAGTTGAAGTTCTTTCTCGGGTTCGAAATCAAGCAAATAAGAGAAGGAACCTTCATCAACCAAGCCAAATACACTCAAGACATGCTCAAGAGGTTCAAGCTAAGTGATGTCAAGCCGGCCTCCACTCTAATGCCCGTCAAATGCCAACTTGACATTGATCCCAATGGTAAAGCGGTGGATCAAAAGGTATATCGCTCCATGATTGGATCCTTGCTTTACCTTTGTGCATCTAGACCGGATATCATGTTGAGTGTGGGAATTTGTGCACGTTTCAAGCCACAGCCAAGGAAAGCCACTTTGTGGCGGTCAAGCGAATCTTTCGATATTTGGCTCATACCCCAAACTTTGGCTTATGGTACCCAAGAGGAGCCAATTTTGATCTTTTGGGCTATACAGACTCAGATTGGGCGGGAGACAAAGTGGATAGGAAGTCCACCTCCGGAGGGTGCAAATTGCTTGGTTACTCTTTAGTGAGTTGGTCTTCTAAGAAGCAAAGTTGTGTATCTCTCTCGTCCAGCAAAGCGGAGTATGTGGCTGTCGGTAGTTGTTGTGCTCAACTTCTATGGATGAGGCAAACTTTGAAGGATTACGGTGTCACTTGTGATGAAGTGCCTTTTTGGTGTGACAATGAAAGTGCCATCAAGATCTCTCTCAACCCGGTGCAACACTTCAACACGAATCATATTGAGATTCGGTATCACTTCATCCGGGATCACATTAGGCGAGGGGAGATCAAGCTCAAGTATGTCAACACTCATGATAACCTTGCAGAATTTTCACGAAGCCCTTGGATGAAGCAAGATTTCGCGAGTTAAGGCATGAGCTAAATATCATTGATTCGAGCAATGTGGTTTGAACCCTTGAACACCCCACCATACTCATCTTGCTATCTTGTCTAGGTGTAGGCATGGACATAGGGGGAGTGTTGTTCTCTCAATGAACTTTCCCTCCCCCATTATGCATAAATTGATCAAACTCTTTCACATTAGCCATTTTTATGTACTTGTGCTTCAAAGACGAGTCTTGGTCATGGGCCTAAGGATAACTCTTCGCGGTGCCATACCAAGTGAATCATACATAGGTGGCTTCGGCCACCGCCCTCTCTTCCTAAGAGTTGTGGTTAGTGCTTTGGTCTTTGTTGTCTTTTGCCTTTTCTCTGTGCCGTGTTTGTGTCGTCGTTGGTGCTTGCCTCTTGGTTGTTTGGCGTCTTGAAGGTTGTCTTGCAAATAACATTTGCCTCTTGTCTGAAACTTGCATTTTCTTGGGGGTACAGTACTACCGTGGCATGGTACTACCGCAGGGGTTGTTTCTCTGTGCGTGCACAGTTGCTTCCGAGGGGCACGGTACTGCCGCTTCCATCGCGGAAGTAAATTTTTTACTGCCGCTAGAAGAGCGGTACTACCACCCAGCAAGCGCTACTTCCGCCCAGGCGGTACTACCGCGATGACCCGCAGTACTACCACGCCCACGCGAGCGGGTGGGGGTTAAGAGCGGGGCAGGGGGAGTTCTAACTCCCCCATACCCATTCATCTCTTTTCCCCACCCCGTCTCTCTCTCCCTGCCCAAGAACGGTGTCGGAGGCCCTCGCCGGATCTCTGATAACCCACAAGTGTAGGGGATCAATTGTAGCCTCTTTCGATAAGTAAGACTGTCGAACCCAACGAGGAGCTAAAGGTAGAACAAATATTCCCTCAAGTTCTATCGACCACCGATACAACTCTACGCATGCTTAGCGTTTGCTTTACCTAGAACAAGTATCAAACTAGAAGTACTTTGTAGGTGTTGTTGGATAGGTTTGCAAGATAATAAAGAGCACGTAAATAAAAGCTAGGGGCTGTTTAGGTAAAGAAGCAATAAAGTAAGTATAGCGAGTGTGGAAAAGTGGTGGTAGGAGTTGTGAAATTGTCCCTAAGCAATTGGCTACCTTACTAGACCGGTAGCAAGTTTTATGTGGTTGAGGCATAAGCTAACATACTTTCTCTTCTTGGATCATATGCACTTATTATTGGAACTCTAGCAAGCATCTGCAACTACTAAAGATCATTAAGGTAAAACCCAACCATAGCATTAAAGCATCAAGTCCCCTTTATCCCATACGCCACAACCCCCTTACTTGGGTTTATGCTTCTGTTACTCAAGCAACCCACTATAAGCGAATCATTAACATATTGCAACACCCTACAGCGGGAATCCCTCACGCTTGCGCGACACGGAGGGCACAATAGTACAGTAACATAACCACAAGCAAATTAAACCAATCATAGCAATTCATCAATTACCGATAGGACAACAAAAATCTACTCACACAACATAGGATGGCAACACATCATTAGATAGTAATATGAAGCATAAAGCACCATGTTCAAGTAGAGGGTACAGCGGTTTGCGGGAGAGTGGAGCGCTGAATATAGAAGGGGGGAAGGTGATGGAGATGTTGGTGAAGATGGCGGGGGTGTTGGTGTAGATCGCGGTGATGATGATGGCCCCCGGTGACACTCCGGCGCCACCGGAAGCAAGGGGGAGAGACCCCCCCCCCCCTTATTCTTCTTCTTCCTTGACCTTCTCCATAGATGGGAGAAGGGTTTCCCCTCTGGTCCATGGCCTCCATGGCTTGGGAGGGGAGGGAGCCCCTCCGAGATTGGATTTGTCTCTCTGTCTCTCTCTGTTTCTGCGTTCCCCTCTGGTGCCCTTTCACCGTTTCTTATATATCCGGAGATCTGTAACCCCGATTGGATTGAAACCTTCGCCCAGATTTTTCTCCGAAAATTAGCTTTCTTGTGGAAAAAGAAGAGCGTCAACCTCCTTATGGGGTGCCCACGAGGGTCAGGGGCGCGCCTGCCCCCCTGGGGCGCGCCCCCTGCCTCGTGGCCCCCTCAGGCACCGTCTCGCGTTTGTTTTTATTCCCAAAAATCATAAATATTCCAAAAATTATATGCGTCCATTTTTATCCCGTTTGGACTCCGTTTGATATGGGGTTTCTGCGAAACATAAAACATGCAACAAACAGGAACTGGCACTGGGCACTGGATCAATATGTTAGTCCCTAAAATAGTATAAAAAGTTGCCAAAAGTATATGAAAGTCGAATAATATTGGCATGGAACAATCAAAAATTATAGATACGACGGAGACATATCAGCATCCCCAAGCTTAATTCATGCTCGTCCTCAAGTAGGTAAATGATAAAAAAAGATATTTTTTGATGTGGAATGCTACCTAGCATAATCTTGATCATATGTATAATCATGGCATGAATATTAAGACACGAGTGATTCAAAGCAATAGTCTATCATTTGACATAAGAACAATAATACTTCGAGCGTACTAATAAAGTAATCATGTCTTTTCAAAACAACATGGCCAAAGAAAGTTATCCCTACAAAATCATATAGTCTCGCTATGCTCCATCTTCATCACACAAAATATTCAAATCATGCACAACCTCGATGACAAGCCAAGCATTGTTTCATACTTTTGATGTTCTCAAACCTTTTCAACCTTCACGCAATACATGAGCGTGAGCCATGGATATAGCACTATAGGTGGAATAGAATATGATGGTGGAGGTTGTGTGGAGAAGACAAAAAGGGAGAAAGTCTCACATCGACGTGGCTAATCAACGGGCTATGGAGATGCCCATCAATTGATGTCAATGCGAGGAGTAGGGATTGCCATGCAACAGATGCACTAGAGCTATAAGTGTATGAAAGCTCAAACTGAAAACTAAGTGGGTGTGCATCCAACTTGCTTGCTCATGAAGACCTCAGGCATTTGAGGAATCCCATCATCGGAATATACAAGCCAAGTTCTATAATGAAATTCCCACTAGTATATGAAAGTGATAACTCAAGAGACTCTCTATATGAAGAACATGGTGCTACTCTGAAGCACAAGTGTGGTAAAAGGATAGTAGCATTGCCCCTTTTCTTTTTTTTCTATTTTCTTTTTTTTGGGCAGGCTTCTTTGGCCCCCTTTTTTTATTTAGGCTTCTTTGGCCTCTATTTTTTTATTTTTTTTATTTTTTATGGGGCAATGCTCTATAATGATGATCATCATACTTTATTTACTTACAACTCAATATTACAGCTCAATACTAGAACAAAGATATGACTCTATATGAATGCCTCCGGTGGTGTACCGGGATGTGAAATGATCTAGCATAGCAAAGATATCAAAAAACGGACAAGCCATGAAAACATCATGCTAGCTATCTTACGATCATGCAAGGCAATATGACAATGAATGCTCAAGTCATGTATATGATGATGATGGAAGTTGCATGGCAATATATCTCGGAATGACTATGGAAATGCCATGATAGGTAGGTATGGTGGCTATTTTGAGGAAGATATAAGGAGGCTTATGTGTGATAGAGCATATCATATCATGGGGTTTGGATGCACCGGCGAAGTTTGCACCAACTCTCGAAGTGATAAAGGGCAATGCACGGTACCGAAGAGGCTAGCAATGATGGAAGGGTGAGAGTGCGTATAATCCATGGACTCAACATTAGTCATAAAGAACTCACATACTTACTGAAAAAATCTATTAGTCATTGAAACAAAGTACTACGTGCATGCTCCTAGGGGGATAGATTGGTAGGAAAAGACCACCGCTCGTCCCCGATCGCCACTCATAAGGAAGACAATCAATAAATACATCATGCTCCAACTTCGTTACATAACGGTTCACCATATGTGCATGCTACGGGAATCACGAACTTCAACACAAGTATTTCTATAATCCACAACTACCCACTAGCATGACTCTAATATCACCATCTTTATATCGCAAAACTATTGCAAGGAATCAAACATATCATATTGAGCGATCTACAAGTTTATGTAGGATTTTATGACTAACCATGTGAATGACCAATTCCTGTCATCTCTCTAAATAGTTATAAGTGAAGCAAGAGAGTTCAATTCTTTCTACAAAAGATATGCCCACGCTCTAACAAATATAAGTGAAGCAAAAGAGCATTCTACAAATGGCGGTTTTCTATGTGAAGAGAAACAGGCAATCCAACTTCAAATGATATAAGTGAAGAACATGAAGCATTCTATAAAGCCATACTCAAAAGATTTAAGTGAGGTGAAATGAGCATTCTATAAATCAACCATGTACTATCTCATACTAGCATGGTGCATAAAATAAAAGTGAAACCTAAATGCAAAAGACGCTCCAAGACTTGCACATACCGCATGAACGAAACGAATCCGAAAACATACCGATGCTTGTTGAAGAAATAGGGGATGCCTTCCGGGGCATCCCCAAGCTTAGACGCTTGAGTCTTCTTGAATATTTACTTGGGGTGCCTTGGGAATCCCCAATGTTGAGCTCTTGCCTCTCTTCCTTTTCCTCATATCGAGACCTCCTCGATCAAACACTTCATCCACACAAAACTTCAACAGAAAACTCGGTAAGATCCGTTAGTATAATAAAGCAAATCACTACTCTAAGTACTGTTGCAAACCAATTCATATTTTGTTTTTTCATTGTGTCTACTGTAATATAGCTTTTCCATGGCTTAATCCACTAATAGAAATTGATAGTTTCATCAAAACAAGCAAACTATGCATCAAAAACAGAATCTGTCAAAAACAGAACATTCTGTAGAAATATGAACATTCACCATACTTATGGTACCCCAAAATTTCTACCAAAATTAGGAAACATAAACAATTTGTACATAAAGACAGTGCAAAAAGAATCAGAACCGTTTGACGTCCCAGTAAAATACGTAAAATCGCGCACTACAGCCAAAGTTTCTGTCCTGCACCGTACAAACCAACAAGCATTGTAAACATCCTAAAGGCAAACCTTAGCACATTATTTTTATAATACAATGGAATTTTACAAGGGGATAATTATTTTTGATGAAAAGTTTCTGTAATTAAGATTCACAAAGTTTCCTTGAGCATGAAAAAAGTTCAAGGAGCTCCCCCACTTCAACAATGCTTGTCTTTCTCACTTTCACTTTCCTTTTTGAAAAGTTTTGGGTTCCCCTCTTTATTCTTTTTGTTTTTAGACTATATAAAAGCACTCAGTAGAAATAAATGACTCTCTACAACTTCTGGGTTGTCTCTGGCAGCGCTTTCTTCAAAGCCATTAAGCTAGGCATATAGTGCTCAAGTAATGGATCCATCGGGATCCCAAGGTATATCAAAGCCAATTTTAATTAAAAATGATTTGTAATTTAGTAGTGAGCACAAAGTAACATATATCATGCAACAGCGAAGTCTAACTCTCTTCCTATGCATCGGCATGTCATAAAAGAACAATTCATGCACACCTAGTAAAGGCCAATGCATGGTATAAGCAGTTTCTTGCAATTCTATCATGTTGAAAACATAGAGAGGTGGAGATATAGTTCCTCTCTCATAATAATTGCAAGTAGGAGCAGCAAGCACATGCATATTATATCTATCAAAATCATCATGTGTAGTAGTAAAAGTCAACCCATCAATATAATCCTTAATAAGCACAAACTTCTCTGATATAGTGTAGTTGGGAGAATTCAAAAAGATAATAGGACTATCATGCGTGGGTGCAACAGCAACAATTTCATGTTTAACATAAGGAACTATAGCAAGTTCATCTCCATAAGCATAATTCATATTGGCATCTTGGCCACAAGAATCATCACAAAGGGATGTTTCAAGAGAATCAATGGGATCATAACAATCATCATAGCAATCATCCTTTGGTAAGCACGAAGGGGAATTAAACAATGTATGAGTTGAAGAGTTACTCTCATTAGAAGGTGGGCATGGGTAGATAATCCGCTCTTCCTCCTTTTGTTCTTCACTTTCCTCATCATCTTTTTCATCCAATGAGCTCACGGTTTCATCAATTTCTTCTTCCATAGACTCCTGCAAAATATTAGTCTCTCCTTGGACAGCGGAGACTTCCTCAATAAATGCATCAATATCGGAATTGAATTCATAATTCTTATAGCAATATTAAAGTATAGCAAAATTTTCAGGTATGCAAACAACATCATAAAGATTTTCACATGTTTTAAACAAAGATTCAATTTCATAAGCACCCATGAAAGCAACAAATGCTTCTATTTGTTCCACATCCTAGTAATCATATATACCATTAGCATAAGAAGCTAAGGTTTCATTATCATTAAATTTTCATGAAAAGGAAAGGTGTGGAGCCCTCATCCTAGAGCAACAAGTATAATCATATCTCAAGCATAGTTCCCGAGCATACCAATGCAACATGTGAATTTGATCCCATAATAGTTTCCCTTTTTGTGTCAAGCGATAATCCCTAAAGTATTCACGTTGATCCAACATGTCTCCCATAACATAATTGAATGGGGTTTTCTCAGGATTATCAAAGTAGTACATAATATTTTTCACATAACTAGCATCGAGGGTTTTAGGAGGTTCCCCATCTCCATGAGTAGCAAGTACACCTAATTTTTTTGGTATTTCGTGTTCCATATCCATAACTAAAGATAGAGAACAACTAAGAACAGCAAATAAAAATTACTTAGTGATAAAGCAAACAAGCACACACGAGAATATTCACCCCACGCTATGACTCCTCGGCAATGGCGCCAGAAAAAGGTCTTGATAACCCACAAGTGTAGGGGATCAGTTGTAGCCTCTTTAGATAAGTAAGAGTGTCGAACCCAACAAGGAGCTAAAGGTAGAACAAATATTCCCTCAAGTTCTATCGACCACCGATACAACTCTACGCACGCTTAGCGTTTGCTTTACCTAGAACAAGTATCAAACTAGAAGTACTTTGTAAGTGTTGTTGGATAGGTTTGCAAGATAATAAAGAGCACGTAAATAAAAGCTAGGGGCTGTTTAGGTAAAGAAGCAATAAAGTAAGTATAGCAAGTGTGGAAAAGTGGTGGTAGGAGTTGTGAAATTGTCCCTAAGCAATTGGCTACCTTACTAGACCGGTAGCAAGTTTTATGTGGGAGAGGCATAAGCTAACATACTTCCTCTTCTTGGATCATATGCACTTATGATTGGAACTCTAGCAAGCATCTACAACTACTAAAGATCATTAAGGTAAAACCCAACCATAGCATTAAAGCATCAAGTCCCCTTTATCCCATACGCCACAACCCCCTTACTCGGGTTTATGCTTCTGTTACTCAAGCAACCCACTATAAGCGAATCATGAACATATTGCAACACCCTACAGCGGGAATCCCTCACGCTTGCGTGACACGGAGGGCACAATAGGACAACAACATAATCACAAGCAAATTAAACCAATGATAGCAATTCATCAATCACCGATAGGACAACGAAAATCTACTCAGACATCATAGGATGGCAACACATAATTGGATAATAATATGAAGCATAAAGCACCATGTTCAAGTAGAGGGTACAGCGGGTTGCGGGAGAGTGGACTGCTGAATATAGAAGGGGGAAGGTGATGGAGATGTTGGTGAAGATGGCGGAGGTGTTGGTGTAGATCGTGGTGAGATGGCCCCCGGTGGCACTCCGACGCCACCGGAAGCAAGGGGGAGAGAGCCCCCCTTATTCTTCTTCTTCCTTGACCTTCTCCCTAGATGGGAGAAGGGTTTCCCCTCTGGTTCATGGCCTCCATGACTTGGGAGGGGTGAGAGCCCCTCCGAGATTGGATCTGTCTCTCTGTCTCTCTCTGTTTCTGCATTCCCCTCTGGTGCCCTTTCACCGTTTCTTATATATCCGGAGATCCGTAACTCCGATTGGATTGAAACCTTCTCCCAGATTTTTCTCCAAAAATTAGCTTTCTTGCGGCAAAAGAAGAGCGTCAACCACCTTATGGGGTGCCCACGAGGGTCAGAGGCACGCCTGCCCCCCTGGGGCGCCCCCCTGCCTCGTGGCCCCCTCGAGCACCATCTCGCGTTGGTTTTTCTTCCCAAAAATCATAAATATTCCAAAAATGATCTCCATCCATTTTTATCCCGTTTGGACTCCGTTTGGTATGGGGTTTCTGTGAAACATAAAACATGCAACAAATAGGAACTGGCACTGGGCACTGGATCAATATGTTAGTCCCAAAAATAGTATAAAAAGTTGCCAAAAGTATATGAAAGTTGAATAATGTTGGCATGGAACAATAAAAAAAATATAGATACGACGGAGACGTATCAATCTTTGTCTCCGGCCGCTATCCTCGGATTCCGACCGGTGGGATCGTTCCCCACCTCGCCCCATTGCCATGGACCAAGGTTTTTCCCCAAGTTCCTCGCCTTTTCTGCTGTTCTTGTGCTTCTAGGTCTTGGGGAGATGCATGTGGTGTTCATGAGATTTTTGGCTAAATCTGTGCAAGAGGGATTTGTAGGAGAGTGGTAGTATAATAAGCATGCTTTTTGGATTGTCACAATAGTTCAGTTTGATCAACGGTAGTACTGATCTAGATTTGCGGATGTTCTAGATCCAGATTCGCGGCTCCTGTAGCGTTTTTGATCCGTGCAGTACTACCGCTCCTCCTGGAGTGGTACTTCACATTCACGCTCATAGCCTGCTCCGCCGGTACTTCCGCTCCTTGGTGCGGTACTACCGCTTGGAGCGTGGAAGTAAAAAATTACTTCCGCTCCTGGCGCGGTACTACCATGCCACCCCAGCACGGTACTACCGCGGCTGGTGCGGATGTAATTCTTTACATCCGTACGACGGCCTGGTACTACCGTAGATGCATCTTGAGCTATTTTTTCTGTCCAAATCTCTTCATTACTTGTTTCTTTTGGCTTTGGCCTTGGCATTTGCATTGATCCTTCTTGTTTTTCATGCGTGTTCTTGTGTTTTGTGTCTAGGTAGTGGCTCCGGTTCCCATGTTCGTCGCTCAAACCCCAGCCGTGACACAGGGTCAAAGCGGCTGCGCAACCAAGATGAAGCTCCAGAGAGCTCCAATGCCTCCCAACGCAGAACCAAGCACACCGCCACCAAGCAGAGGGAGCCTGTCATGGGCATGGATGAGATGCCTATGACCGAGTTCATTGTTCGAAGGAAGATCAACCCATATGTGAATCCCCATGCTAACTTCAGAGGCAATGATCTATTCTGGACCAAGCATCAGAACCTTATCTATCTGGATGTGATCAAGGCCAAGCAGAACGTCTACGTGGAAGTTCACTGGTTTGACATGCATCACATGAGGCAGGACAAGCACCGTGGCTATTTTGGAGAGGATTTGGATCTGGTGGAGCGGTTTGGCATTGAGCACATGCTTACCTTTCACCTGGACTTTGACCCAGACATTGTGGCTCAGTTCTTCGCTTCGGTCCACTTCGATTTCGATGAAGCCAGAACCATGACATGGATGACCAATGGTCAATGGATGACTGCTAAATGGAAGGATTTCATGGATTTGCTTCACGTTCCAGATGCGGGGCTCGACACGCCCGTTGGAGTTTGCCCTCATGCCAAATCTGAGTCTGCCAACAAGAACAAGCTCCTGCCCTTCCTTGTTGAGAAGACACTTCCTAGCATGAAGAAGGTGTGGGTGATGAACCCCTTCCTTGACATCATGCATCGGCTCTTCCGCAACACCCTCTTCCCGTGCATTGGTGACATGGGCCAGGTGCATGCCTATCTGGTGGATATGATGCTCATTTATGAGGATGCGCGTCAGGCTCAGACTCAACCACTTTATGTCTCACATATCATGTGGTGGGAGCTTCAGTTTGCGGTGTTCAACCGTAAGGTCCCCATCTATGGGCCTTACCTGTTTCTCTTGATCTCCAAGACTTGGGAGAAGATCTATCCCAATGATGAGTTCGAAGCCCCCGACTAGATTCGTCATGAGCCCATCAAGCTCCGCGTCAAGAACCAATGGGCTAACACCACCACTGCGGCCGAGGCTGCCAAGATGGTTGTGGATGAGGAGGAGATTGAGGAGGAGGAAGCTGCTGAGGACCGTTATGCTGGTTACACTCCTCCCTCTACTGAGCCCTCTTGGGCGAAGAAGCTGAAGACGAAGATGAAGAGGTCGTTCTGCATGCATTCCCAGGGTCAGTACAGGGCCCATGTTGCTCAGAAGGAGAGTCGCTGTTGCGACAAGAGGATCTTGAGGGCATGTGGCGAGGAGGTGTCTAGCGGATCCAAGAAGCACATCACCCCCGAGGCTGCATGGATGGCTAAGCAGGGCTACAAGTGGGCTGATTCTGAGGAGGAGACCATTCCCGTTGCTGAGTCCGAGGAGGAGTCGTTTTCAGCCTGAGCTACCACCTATGTCGTAGGTGTCCTCTCTGCCTTTTTGGTGTCTCGATGCCAAAGGGGGAGAGAGTGTAGGATTTGCGTGTGTCGTGTGTTTCGCCGTGTCACTTTGCTTTCGGTCTATTGAACTTCATTTGCTTTGGTTTGGTTTGTGCTTCTGAGACTAAGTTCTATCATATGGTGTAAGACATATGCACTCCAGCTTATCTTTATGTCTTCGTTACTTAGTTATATCCATCATCTTACCTACTTTCTTAGTGTTGTTTTTACTGTTGCAAGTGATGCCTTGTCTATAAAATATAGGGGGAGTGTTGATCCTAGTATGTGTGCCGTGCAGTCCAATGCAAATTTCTAGAGTGCACACATCTAGGGGGAGCCCGTCTATATCTTATAGATGGTGGGTTTGTCGTTGCCTCACTTTATATCTCTATGTGCAAATCCTGTATTGTCATCAATCCACCAAAAAGGGGAGATTGTAAGGGCATATTTATCTCTTAGTAGTTTTGGTGATTGATGACAATGCTTTTATGGACTAATCGTGTGCATTGAGCTTTTCAGATATATCATGACTGAACACAAGATGATTTGATGCCCCTCAAAGATTATTGAAGACGGTGTTTCTCTATGTTTCTTTTTGGTGGATTTGAGTCATAGGAAAGCCGTACTATTAAGAGGGGTCCGATTTGGAAAGGTATGGGTGGAATCTCACGTACACACGTTCCTTTTGCACCGCCTTTCCTTTGGCTCTTTGGAGCTTCCTCCATCTCACCGTGTCTCTGAAGAATGAAGGACTCCTAGTGTTGTTGTTCATAGGCTGGCGGTAGTACTGCTCCCCAGAGCGGTACTACCGCAGGCACCAGCGGTAGTACTGGGCCCTGGCACGGTAGTACCGTGGGCGCCCACGGTACTACCGCTCCACCTGAGCGGTAGTACCGTGAGCTCTGGCCTGGCGCTGCTGCGCAAGCGGTAGTAGGGGCGGATGTAATTTTTTACATCCGCGCCCTACGCGGTAGTACCATGCTCTGGTGCGGTAGTACCATGCAGCTTGGCCAGGCACAGCGGCATGAGCGGAAGCAGGGGCAGATGTAATTTTTTACATCCGCGCCCTACATGGTAGTACCGCACCTGGTTTGCGGTAGTACCGTGTCGGACTTTTGCATAGATAAAATCTCAGCGCATGTAGTCACAGATGTAATTTTTTATATCTGTGCCTACCGTGCCTGGACGGTGCCTGCCATGAGGTAGTATCGCATGGGGTCGCGGTAGTACCGCACCAGCGGTTCTACCGCACCCTGTCGGTGCTCATCTGGTCGAGTCCAAGCCCTACGACGCTCACGGTAGTACCGCTGATCTCCGAGATAGTACCGCAGGCCCGTGCGGTAGTACCGCTCCAGTGGTGCGGTAGTACCACGGGTCGCGGGCTGAGTGTTGGGTAACAATCGGAATTGTCCCTTGACTATAAAAGGGGTGTCTTCTTCCTCTAGTTGCCCACCTCTTCCATCCCCAAGCTCCATTGTTGCTCCAAGATCCATTTTCGCCCGATCTCTCTCCCTAGCCAATCAAACTTGTTGATTTTCTATGGATTGGTTGAGAAGGCCCAGATCTACACTTCCACCAAGAGAAATTTGATTCCCCCCACTAATACCTTGCGGATCTTGTTACTCTTGGGTGTTTGAGCACCCTAGACGGCTAAGGTCACTACGGAGCCATAGTCCATTGTGGTGAAGCTTCATGGTGTCGTTGGGAGCCTCCAATTAAGTTGTGGAGATTTCCCCAACCTTGTTTGTAAAGGTTCGGTCGCCTCCTCCAAGGGCGCCAATAATGGAATCACGGCATCTCGCATTGTGTGAGGGCGTGAGGATAATACGGTGGCCCTAGTGGCTTCTTGGGGAGCATTGTGCCTCCACACCGCTCCAACGGAGACGTACTTCCCCTCAAGGGGAAGGAACTTCGGCAACACATCCTCATCTTCATCGGTTCCACTCTTGGTTATCTCTTACCTTTACTTGTGCAAGATATATTGTGGTATATCCCTTGCTTGCTTGTGTGCTTATTGTTGTTGCATCATATAGGTTGCTCACCTAGTTGCATATCTAGACAACCTACTTTGATGCGAAGTTTAATTTGGTAAAGAAAAGCTAAAAATTGTTAGTTGCCTGTTCACCCCCCCCCCTTCTAGTCAACTATATCAATCCTTTCAACTATGTTACAAAACATGATCATCTCATACAAGACCTGCAAAACAAGTTAGACGTCCTCTACTTTGTTGTTGCAAGTTTTACGTGGCTGTTACGGGCTTCTAGCAAGAACCGTTCTTACCTACGCATCAAAACCACAACGATTTTTTGTCAAGTGTGTTGTTTTAACCTTAAACAAGGACCGACTGTAGTCAAACTCGATTCAACTAAAGTTGGAGAAACTGACACCCGCTAGCCACCTGTGTGCAAAAGCACGTCGGTAGAACCAGTCTCATAAACGTGGTCATGTAATGTTGGTCCGGGCCGCTTCATCCAACAATACCGCCGAATCAAAGTAAGACGTTGGTGGTAAACTGTATGACTATTATCGCCCACAACTCTTTGTGTTCTACTCGTGCATATAACATCTACGCATAGACCTGGCTTGGATGCCACTGTTGGGGAACGCAGTAATTTCAAAAATTTCCTACGATCATGCAAGATCTATCTAGGTGATTCATAGCAACGAGAGGGGAGAGTGTGTCCACGTACCCTCATAGACCGAAAGCGGAAGCGTTTAGTTAACGCGGTTGATGTAGTCAAACGTCTTCGCGATTCAACCGATCAAGTACCGAACGCACGACACCTCCGTGATCTGCATACGTTTAGCTCGGTGACATCCCTCGAACTCTTGATCCAGTTGAGGCGAGGGAGAGTTCCATCAGCACGATGGCGTGGTGACGGTGATGATGAAGTTACCGGCGCAGGGCTTCACCTAAGCACTACGACGATATGACCGAGGTGGAAAACCATGGAGGGGGGCACCACACACGGCTAAAGATCAACTTGTGTGTCCTTGGGGTGCTCCCCTCCCCCGTATATAAAGGAGGGAGGAAAGAGGCGGCCGGCCTAGGGGGCGCCCAAGCATAGGGAGTCCTACTAGGACTCCCAAGTCCTAGTAGGATTCCCTTTCCTATTCGGAGTAGGAGAGAAGGAAAGAGAGGGAGAGGGAGAAGGAAAGAGGGGCTGCGCCCCCACCCCTTGTTCAATTCGGTTTGGGCAGGGGGAGGCACGCGCCACCTCTTGGCCCTTCTCCCCTCTCTCCACTAAAGCCCAATAAGGCCCATTACTTATCCCGGTGAATTCCCTAACTCCCCGATACTCCTAAAAATACCCGAATCACACGGAACCTTTCCGATGTACGATATATCCTTCCAATATATTGATCTTTACGTCTCGACCATTTCGAGACTCCTCGTCATGTCCGTGATCTCATCCGGGACTCCGAACAAACTTTGGTCATCAAATCACATAACTCATAATACAAATAGTCATCGAACATTAAGCGTGTGGACCCTACGGGTTCAAGAACTATGTAGACATGACCGATACACATCTCCGGTCAATAACCAATAGCGGAACCTGGATGCTCACATTGCTTGCAAGGCTTATAGTGATGAGCATTACCGAGAGGGCCTAGAGATACCTCTCCGAAACACGGAGTGACAAATCCTAATCTTGATCTATGCCAACCCAAAAAACACCTTTGGAGACACCTGTAGAGAACCTTTATAATCACCCTTTTACGTTGTGACGTTTGGTAGCACACAAAGTGTTCCTCCGGTATTCGGGAGTTGCATAATCTCATAGTCTGAGGAACATGTATAAGTCATGAAGAAAGCAGTAGGAATGAAACTGTAACGATCATAATGCTAAGCTAACGGATGGGTCATGTTCATCACATCATTCTCCTAAAGATGTGATCCCGTTCATCAAATGACAACACATGTCTATGGTTAGGAAACATAACCATCTTTGATTAACGAGCTAGTCTAGTAGAGGCATACTAGGGACAATATGTTTTGTCTATGTATTCACACATGTACTAAGTTCCCAGTTAATACAATTCTAGCATGAATAATAAAAATTTATCATAAAATAAGGAAATAAATAATAACTTTATTATTGCCTCTAGGGCATATTTCCTTCATGGCCACCATTTTCCGCCGAGGTTAGCTTCATCCCTCGGCTTGTACTCCCCCGTCGTTCCATAATGTAATGCATATCGATCTAGGCCTGGACACTTGTTAGCTTCTAATGTTGACTTATTGCTTGTAGGTACATATGCCCTTGGCAAGGATCCATGCATCGACCCTTTTTGCGTATGGGGCAATGAGATATTCATGAACAAGCATCAAGTGAGGAAACTGATAAGGATTATTAGCAAAAAGATACGAATGGTGGCAAGCTAATTATTTGTTTATGCTCTATCCAACACAACAGTGAGTTGTAGGATGGCAACTACAAACTCTGCATCCTTCTCTTTTTACTGCCCATAATGAGTTGTTAGACAACAATGTCTGAATCTTTTTCGTTCGCAGTGGTTCCCATAGCAGTTCACTCAAGATTACCTCGCAAAGTACATGATTGGTGGACACACAATGAAGGTTAAAGTATTTCATCCAGACTACAATGAGCATTGAGAAGTCGTAATGAAGACAGTGAAGGATGGACGGGCAGCCATCACAAGGGGTTGGCCTAGAGTCGTGCGCGCATTACGCATGGAGGAGGGCACAATATGGGCATTCTGCTTCAGCTTCTCCAGCAACCAAAATGTCTTTCGCCTCTCTTTACAGTCTTTAGTACAACTATGGTTCATCATTCTTTACTTGGTGCTTCTGTAGTTCTTCAGTATATGTACCTATGCATCGAATTATGCATTCATGGTTGAACCTATATTTGTAATAAACCTAGTTGGATATGAAATAAGTGATCGCCTACTTTCAAATTCAAAAAGGTGATTTTTAAATTAGGGATTAACTAGGGATTAATTAGGGATTAAATAGGGACTAATTAAACATTACACTGCACACGGTTTGCAAAAGCGAAACGTCTGCGATAGACGTGGAGATCAGACCCATTTCTAGGATCCACTACATGTGCGATCAGTCTCCACCGCACATACAACCATCCAGGAAAAAACGTGTGCGATTAATCTCCACTACACACACGATCAACCAAGAAAAAACATGTGCGATTAACAACAGCATCACACACAGTTCTTTCTTATTAAATGTTTGCGATAGTCACCTTATCATGCATGCTTCAAAATTATTGACTGTTTAAGATGTTCATACTAACGGAAACATATTCCTTTGATGGACTGCGTGGAATGTACATACGAATGGAAACGTTTAGCGGGGGCTGACTGTATGGGATGTACTTACGACCAAAAATGATTTTGCCTGTATAATTGTATTTTTTTAGCACTATTGTACCTATAACCATATTTGCTCGCTCGTCGGTCGCACACGACCTCATTTTGCCGAGCGTGTGTGCCAGGAGGGCATATCCCCGACGATTTCTGGGTCGTGTGGGAAGGACCCCCTATCGCCCACACTCACTTGGCGATGGTTCCAAATGTCGTCGCAGAAAGGGGTTTAAAACCGTTTGTGTAGCACCGACACGTACCAGTAATGTTATACAGGTATCTCCGAAGGTGTTTGTTGGGTTGGCATAGGTCGAGATTAGGATTTGTCACTCCGAGTATCGGAGAGGTACGGTGTCTCTGGGCCCTCTCGATAATACACATCATAAGAAGCCTTGCAAGCAAAGTGACTAATGAGTTAGTTGCAGGATGATATATTACGGAACGAGTAAAGAGATTTGCCGGTAACGAGATTTAACTAGGCATGAAGATACCGACGATCGAATCTCGGGCAAGTAACATACTAATGACAAAGGGAATAACGTATGTTGTCATAACGGTTCGACCGATAAAGATCTTCGTAGAATATGTGGGAGCCAATATGAGCAGCCAGGTTCCGCTATTGGTTATTGATCAGAAAGGTGTCTCGGTCATGTCTACATAGTTCTCGAACCCATAGGGTCCGCACGCTTAACGTTCGTTGACGATATAGTATTGTATGAGTTATGTGATTTGGTGACCGAATGTTTTCGGAGTCCCGGATGAGATCACGGACATGACGAGGAGTCTCGAAATGGTCAAGAGGTAAAGATTGATATATAGGATGATGGTATTCGGACAGCGAAGTGTTTCGAAGGGTACCGGGTACTTATCGGGTCATCGGAAAAGAGTTTCGGGCACCCCCGGCAAAGATATGGGCCTTGTGGGCCAAGAGAGGGAACACACAAGCCCACAAGGAGCTGGTGCGGCCCTATACAGGTCGTACCTATGAGGAGGAGCAGGAAAGAGGGGAGGGAAAGGAAAGTGTGGAGTAGGACTCCCCCTTCCTTCCCTCTCCCCCCTCTGTCCTCCCCTTCTTCTTACAATGAAAGGGGGCGCATGGCAAGGCGGCAGCCCTAGCGCTGCCGCCAGGTCTCTTGGGGCGCCCTAGGGGCAGCCTCCTCCCCTCCCACCTATATATACATGGGTAGGGGGCGCCACACAAGGGGCCACAACATGGTCTTAGCCGTGTGCGGCGCCCCCGTCCACCATTTACTACCTCAGTCATATTTGAGTAGTGCTTAGGCGAAGCCTTGCGGAGATCACTTCACCATCACCTTCACCATGTCGTCGTGCTGACGGAACTCATCTACTACCTCGACGTCTTGCTGGATCAAGAAGACGAGGACGTCACCGAGCTGAACGTGTGCAGAACTCGGAGGTGCCGTACGTTCGGAACTCGATCGTGGAGCACGAAGAAAGTTCGACTACATCAACTGCGTTGTGAAACGCTTCCGCTTATGGTCTACGAGGGTACGTAGACACACTCTCCCCCTTGTTGTTATGCATCTTCATGGATAGATCATTGCGTGTGCGTAAATTCTTTTTGAAATTGCATGCTACGTTCCCCAACACAATATAATCCATAGCATCATCAAAATAAGTGAACTGTGCAATAAAAAAAATATCTAAAATAGAACAATCTATAATGATTTGAAGAAAATCCATACTTCTGGAACTCTAAAAATTCTAAAAAATTAGGAAAGCATGGGAAATTTGTATATCAACCATGTGTAAAAAATTTAGATCGAAATCACGTTCTAGCGATATTTAGAAATGCCTGGACTGAGAGCAGAACTTTCTGTTTTTCACAGAATCAAATCAACTATTGTCCAAATCATCCAAAGACATTACTTGGCGCAAACACTAATTAAAACACAAAATACAATCATAATAGTAGCAATAATTGTGTCATCACACCAAAATAGAAAGTCAAAGCAAAAACTTAAGATAACTATTGGGTTGCCTCCCAACAAGCGATATTGTTTTACGCCCATAGCTAGGTGTAATGCATTGTTTCAAGTACTGTCCTCCTCCTTTATTTCTATTATATTTTTGTACATCATATCATCATAATCACATCTAATCAATTCCCTTCTTTCAGAAATAGACCTCCTATTAGGAGAACTCAAGTAATGGAATGGACTATCCTTAGTAACTTTTATATCTTCCAATTTCAATTTTTGAGGAGTTTGGTCATCAAGGGACCTTGCATATGCAACCGCAAATTCATCTACTATAAGGATATCAGCATTATCAAAGCAACCTTCTTCAAACCCACTTTTGGTACCCTTAACAAACCAAGAATATTGATGGTTGGTAAATAGGTGTTGGATCAAGTGTAGGTTTGGAACTTCTTCCCTGGCATTTTCCTCAAAAGCATGGTGATCCCTAGACATATATCTCCGTATGAAATCTCCATCATAAAGAATTTCATCTATCATTGGGCACTCATAATTCATATCATCGTGATCAAAAATTTATCTAGCTTCTCGAACTATGTAATTAAATTTATTCATCAGGATAATTGTGGCAATTTTGTTAGCTCTATGATCATTTATAATGGATAGATCAAAAAATAATCTTTGCAAAGTGGGATGAGTATGCACAAATCTTCTTTTAAGTTTGATGATAAGTGCATAAATAGCTTGAGCATAACTATCGGTTCTTTTAAGAATAGGGACATCGTGTTTACCATAGCTCTCATACAAGTGAAAAATTCTTGAATAACACTCTTCCCAATAATATTCCCACTTCCCGTTACAAAAGTTTTAGTATCCAAATTCACGGGAGATTCATTATTAAGAGGCTTATTTTCTCTTCACTATCACCTTTAGCAATCAAAAAATCAGACATGATAGCGGCTTCAAGAAAACCAAGCAAACAAACATTTTTTTGGGTTTTTTTATGAGAAGTGGATGTAGATGAAAGTAGAGGCAAATAAAAAGTAGAGCAAGTAGATGATATTTTGTGTGAAAGTACTTGATAAGAATTTGATGATGTCTCCCCGGCAACAGCACAAAGATTCTTCCTACTACTTGTAAACTGCGTTGCGATTTTCCCCGAAGAGGAGGGGAGATGTATTACAATAGAGAGAAGTATTTCCCTCAGTGAGAACCAAGGTTATCAATAGGAGAACCATGCAATTCCCGTCTTCAGCACCTACACACAAACGAGAAAATACTTGCACCCAACGCACACAAGAGGGTTGACAATCCCCTTGAACTCGTTACTTTCAAGGATTATATCTGATAGAGGTAGATAGATGAATTGCAAAACAAAATAAAAGTAATAAATTACAGTGAAGTATTTTTAGTTTTTCTAATATGATAAATTTGGACCAAGGGGCCATAATTTTCACTAGAGGCTTCTCTCTTGAACATATAGCATACGACGTGTAAACAAATTACTGTCGGGCAATTGATAGAAAAGCGCATAGTTATGATGTATTCATGGCAACGATCATGTATATAGGCATCACGTCCATGATAAGTAGACCAACTCCTGCCTGCATCAACTACTATTACTCTACCAATCGACCGCTATCCAGCATGCATATATGGTATTAAGTTCATAACAAATAGAGTAACGCCTTAAGTAAGATGACATGGTGTAGACAAAGTAAACTCAATCAATATGAATAAATCCCATTGTTTTATCCTTAATGACAACAATACAATACGTTCCTCTATCCCTTCTATCACGAGGTGAGGACACCACAAGATTGAACCCATCACAAAACAGCTCTCCCACTGAAGATAAATCAATCTAGTTGGCCAACCAAACAGATTGAGCGGAGAGAACTATAAAGTTATAACTATCATGCATAATAAAGTTCAAAAAAGATTGAATTACTTTCAGTGAATATTCCAATCATAAACCCATAATTCATCAGATCCCAACAAACACACCGCAAAAGAAGATTACATCGGATATAACTCCAAGAAGATCGAGGAAAACATTGTATTAAAGATCAAAGAGAGAGAAGAAGCCATCTAGCTACTAGATATGGACCCATAGGTTTGTGGTAAACTACTCACGCATCATTGAAATGCAGCAAGGATGATGTAGAAACCCTCCGTGATTGATTCCCTCTCCGGTAGAGTATCGAAAAAGGCCTCTAGATGGGATCACGGAAGAATAGAAGGTTGCGGCGGCAAAAAAAGTGTTTCGGATGGCTCTTTGTTTGTTTGGAAATACTTGGAAATTTATAGAGGTGGAATTGGGTCAAACGGAGTTGCGCGGG
>NC_041385.1:641292955-641351627 GCF_002162155.2 Triticum dicoccoides | reverse complement strand
GGGGGGGGAGGGGGCTGTGATCTCGTGGCTCTCCCGTACATCTTCTGGCCTCCTCCCGAGCCTTCTAGGGCCCCTTATGGTCCAGAAAAAAAACATCATAAAGTTTCATCGTGTTTGGATTTTGTTTGGTATTGATTTTCTGAAAAATCAAAAACAAGCAAAAAAACATAAACTAACACTAGGCACTGCGTTAATGGGTAGTCCCAAAAATGATATAAAATAACATATAAATGGATATAAAGTATCCAAGATTGATAATATAATAGCATGAAGCACTAAAATATTATAGATACGTTGGAGATATATCATTGCGCAACTGACTCTCGATGCAGGTCGTGAACCGATCATGATGACTTTCCAACACTTTTTCATGAATACAAATCACATGCACATACACGGTGATGTTTTTCTTATAATTTTGATATCTTATTCACATTTTTATGATTAGTATGATTATTTTAAATGACGATAAAACTGTCAAAGTGCAAAAGAATAAGACGAGCAAAATGCTTTGGGCGGGAACGAGTGTTTACGAAAATTAGGGGTAAACCTGCCGAGTGAGACCCAGCTAGGCGCATAAAATCAATTATCCTTTATATCTTTTGCGAAGATTTTTTTGAAATGAAAATAAGTTTTGAATTCATGGGTAATTTTGAAATTCTTACCATTTTTTGAAATGAAAAATAATTTTTGAGTTCACATATTTTTCAAGTTCTGGCAAAAATCATTTTGCGAGCATTTTTTGAATTCACAAACATTTCCGAAATTCGCGATAATTTTAGAGTTTTATGAATAAAAAATCCCGGATTTTCCCCACGAAGATTATTGATTCAGAACCACTTTTTAAATTCATGAACAAATTTAAAAATCACGGGGATTATTATTTTGTGAATATGTTTTCAATTCGTGGAAAAAAACTAAATTCCGTTTTTTTTAAAATTCACAAACATTCATGTCATTTTGATCTATGAACATTTCTTGAGTTCATTTTAAAAGCTTTTTTTTAATCTATGAACATTTCTTGAGTTCATTTTTTAAATTTTTGAATAGATTTGTAATTTCAAATAATTTTTGAATTTGGAATAAGTATTTGAATTCATCAACACATTTCAAATTCACAATCATTCTTTGAATTCCATTTCTTTTATAAATTCATAAAAACATGTCTTGAATCGCAATGTTTTAGGGTTTTTGACCATTTTTAGTATTCGTGAACATTTTTTAATTTTGCCACAGATTAAAACCAAAAGGAAGAAAAAACAGCAGCCCGCTTGTGCCTAGACGATCTGGGAGCTCTTATTCAGGGGAGCTCCTATTGGATGGTTTTTGCGTCGAAGAGCGCGCTGCCGCACAGAAGGACCCACAACTGGGCCGGCCCACGAACAGGAAACGAACGAGAGCGCGACATAAAAAAAAGAAAAACAAAAAAGACGCTGACAGGTATCGAACTCAGAACTTCTGATTCACAACATCTGCCACTAGACATGAACTAACAGCTGTTTCTGCTATTAAGGGAAGCCCGATTTGTTTCTTAATCTCCCTAAAGCGGCACCTCAAAAAAAATCTTTGCAAAATTCGAACGTTTCTTAAAAATTTAGGAAAACAATTAAATGCCAAATTTTGCTCTGAACACTATAATATTTTGTAATTCCAACATTTTTTATTCCGCATATTTTTTGAAAATCGTGAAATCCTGAACATTATTTGATTTGTGAATTTTTTCAGAAAAAGAAAGAGTTTTCAAAATTCTAAAACAAATTAGAAAACACAAACATATATTGAAATACCCGAACATTTTTTAATTTACAAAAATATTTTATATATATGATCAGATTTTGATATATGAACAATTTTAGAAAAATGAGAACATTTTTAATGGAAAACATAAACAAACTTTGAAAAACTAAAACAAATTTTTAAAGTCTAAAAACGAGAATAAAAATTAACATTACAAACAAATTTCTAAAACACAAAAAAAAATTGAAACACTGAAATTTTGAAAACATGAACAATTTTTCAAATTTAGAACATTTATTGAAATTGTGAACAAGATTTGAAACTCTGAACATTTTATGAAAACCTGAAGAAAATTTAGGAAAACAATAAAATGCCAATTTTTCTTCGGAAAACAATAATATTTTTGTAATTCCAAACATTTTTTTATTCCGTATATTTTTTGAAAATCATGAAATCCCGAACATTATTTGATTTGTGAAAAAATAATCAGAAAAAGGAAACAATTTTCGAAATTCCAAACAATATTAGAAAACACGAACATAATTTGAAATCCATGAACATTTTTTAATTCGCAAACATCTTTTATATCTATGAACAGCTTTTGATCTATGAACAATTTTATAAAGTGAGAACATTTTTATTGGAAAACACAAACAAACTTTGAAAAATTATAACAAATTTTGGAATTCTAAACAAATTTGTAAAAAAGAACAAAAATTAACATTCCGAACTATTTTTAAAAACACAAACAAATGCTGAAACACTATTTTTTGAAAACGTGAACATTTTCTAAAATTTAGAACATTAAGTGTAATTGTGAACAAAATTTGAAACTCTGATCATTTTTTGAAAACCTGAAGAAAACATGAACATTTTTTTAAATGCAAGAACTTTTTTAAACACTAAAATATTTTGAATTGGTTAACATTTTTTTGGTTACACATTTTGAATCCAAAACTTTTTTTGAATTTGTGAACTAGAGTGCAAAATGGGGACATTTATTAAAATTAAGAAACATATTTTGGATTTCTGAACAAAATTTCGAAACGAGAATTTTTTTTGAAATTCGGTAAAATTTCGGATTTTATGAACAAATACATCCATAATGTTAACTTCTTCTTCATTTCCGAATTTGTGATTTTTTATAAATCCCAACTTCTTTGAAAAAAACGAAAACAAAATATAGAAAAAGAAAAAAAGAAAAAGAAAGAAGGAGAAAAGAAAGAAACAGAAACAGAAAAAATGAAAAAAGAAAAAGGAAAAAACGTACAAGGAACCTTCTAGACTGTTCCCAAAACAGGAAACCGACTGGGAATCTTCTAGAACTTTCATGAAATCGGAACTCCCAAGCGATTCTAACAGTGGGAGATGGGCCGGCCCACGTGGTCGCGCACCTGTGCGATTGCCCGACACTTTGACACAGAGAGCGTCGAATAGGGTTTTCCCTATTCAGCGCTTCAGGCGCCAGGGAAGGTCCCTGGTGCCCACACGCCAACGCTGTGGGCTGGCCCATGTAGATTTTGCATTCGTTATCCCTAGTCCGCTCGATCACACGAGAAAAAAAAGGAGAAAAACGCTATGACGAAAAAAAAACGGTTCAAGAAAGTTCACCAATTTTGAAAAAAAGGTTCATCGATTTGAGAAAGCATCATCAAATTTGGAAAAGGTGCGTCAAAATTTAAGAAAGATTATCTATTTCAAAAAACTTTTTTGAATTTCAAAAAATTGTGCAATCTAAAAAAGGAGTAAAGAAAAAGGAGAAAAGAAGAGAAACAGAAAAAGAAAAAACCAAAACTAAAAACTGGGTTATAAAAACCCACAACAAAAAAAGGAAAAAAAGGTCGTGTAGTATTGCCTGGGTAAGTGGAGATCGCTGGTTGTAATCTCAGCCCCGCGCATTTTTGCCGTATTAAAAACTAGAAAAAAATGGAGCCGGCCCAGTGCGGGTTGAGGGTTGTGCCCCGGTTTGTCAAATCACACATAACCAACACCTGAAGGCTGAAGCGTTAGGAAACGGGAAACACCTTATTCAACGTATACTGCATCAACTTGTCATGTTGCGGCACATGCAACCAAACCGATCCACACATCCTGAAATAGGTTCTAGCCAGTTTTGTGAACTATTTTTTCTATATTTTTTCAATTTCTTTTATCATTTTTGCTGTTTTTTTCTTTTTTCTTTTCTCCTTTTTTGCTTTATTTTTTCCCTTTTCGTTTTTTAATCTTTCTCTTTCTCTTTCTCTTTTCTTTTCATTGTTTTTATTTTTCTTTTTAAAAAATGTTCAGATGTTAAACCCTGTTCGAATGATCTAAATTTTATTCATTTTCTTTGAAGTTCCTGTTTTATTTGTTTTTAGGAAATACAAAATCGTTTAGAAATTCAAAGGTTATTTGCTTCTTTTACAATAACAAATCAAAATAACTTAGAGATTAAGTTTTCTAAAAAATGTTCCTACTTTCAATTTTGTTCACAAATTCAAATATTTTCCGCATTTTTAAAAATATTCACAAATTTATAAAATGTTTGGTATTTGCCTAATTTTATATTCTGTTCACAAATTAAAAAATTGTTGTTTTGAATATTTGTTCGCAATTTCAAAAATGAGAGCATTTTAATTTTTGTTCACAAATTCAGAAAAAAACCAGCTTTACAAATATATTCGCAAATTATTATTTTTGGAATTTGATAAAAATGTTCACGCTTTCCAAATTTTTCAAAATTGCAAAAAAAACTCATTTTTTTTTTAAAAAAATTGTTCTTCAATTCCTATTTTTTGTGGGAGTTTTGAAAGATTTTCACATTTATTAATTTCTGTTCTCAAATTCAAAAAGAATTCCGGAATTTCAAAAAATGTTCCGCTTTCAAAATTTGTTAACATTATCAAAATGTCCCTGTTTTTCAAAATTATTACCTCGATTTCAAAAAATGTTCCGGGAAACTAAAAATGTCGTGTGTTGAAAATTTTGTTTGTAACTTCCAAAAATGCTCTTTTAATTTTGTGTTCCTGTCTTTGGAAAATGTCTTGCATTTTCAAGAAGTTCTTCGTAATTTCAAAATATGTTCTCGTTTTCATTTTGATCCTATTTTGAAAAAAAAAATTGAGAATCCCAAATTTGATTTGAGTTTTTTTATATGAAATATAATTTTTTGCATTTCAAAAAATATTAACTTTTTTGCAAAACAAAAAACATGTCAAAATTTGGAAAATAGTTTAAATCTGTTTTGGCTTATGTTCATCTAAGGCAGACTGCCATGTTATGTACTAAATGCCAAGATTCCGGTGGCTACTTGTGTTGCTCACTTGCTGGAGGTCCTCAGTTCGACCCCTCGCATGTTTTTTTTTTGTGAAATGTTGTTTAAGTTTTGCCGCTGCTATATTTTTTTTAAGCGTGACACTGCAATTCTAATACGAGAAGTTGTCAGTCGCAGCGGCTAGCACAACGCGCGAACCTCCACAAAGTCGCAGTTTTTAGTCACATCTCAATTGCGCTCAATCTTTTTGCGTTTTTTATCTCGCAATCATGATACTGTAAATGGGCGGGCCCAGGTTAGCAGCCCCTATGCGAAAGGCTGGCACTTTGCTGCACCGAGCAGCATGTAGGAGGTCCCAGGGAACGGTGTAGGAACCATCTTTTCCTCTGACGTACATCCTCTTCCATGCAAGCTGGCTTTGACGATTGGTCGAAAGCGCATGAGGGGTGCACGATTCTCGTGTTTCTAGCGTGTACTGGTATTAAGCTGGTCCAGTTTGGAGCTATGGCTATGTTTGTAGCAGTTTTCTCCAATTCTTCCTAGTTTTTCTTGCTATTTTGTTTTTTCTCCAATTTTCATCTTTTTTTGTTTTTCATCCAATTTTCAACACATGTCCACATTTTTCATGGACATTGTGCATTTTTAGTGTACATAATAAACATTTGTATACAAGTTTAATATTTTTCAAATACATCATTAAATTTTTGACTAACATATGTTCTGAAATCTAGTTTTTTATACATGTTGTATTATTTAGGTGTACATCAAAAATATTTTTACAAACATTTATATTTTTTTAAATACAATATTAACATTTTTTCAAATACATGTTTCAGAACATTTTTGAATACATGTTAAGCATCATTCAAATAAATGTTCAATTTTTTTGACAGATATGAAGCATTTTTTTCAAAACCGGTGCGATCATTTTTTACATTGTATAATTTTTTGACAAACACGAAGCATTGTTTTTAAAACCTATGTGAAACGACCTATATTGATAATATGGTGAGCCATTTAGAGTGTCCTTCATAAGAGATGTGGTTGTGCCTCGCGGTAAATTCTGTAGAATGCATTAAGTGTCAAACCGTGAATAAACGAACAGACCATGCCGACGTGGCGATGAAGATGGGTTAGTCATTTAGAGTACGACGCATCTGGTTATGTGAACCTTCTACAAGTTTGCTAACCAGTCCAGGTCTGTTATTATTCTCTTTATTTCTTTTTATTGTTTTCATTGGTTTATTTTTTCCTTTTCATATTATTATTTTTCTTTATTTTATTTTATAAAAATTAAACTTTTTTTCGAAACTTTCAGATTTTTTTAAGACGTTCCAGTTTTCATTTTTTTTACAAAATCAAAAAATTGTTCTAGGAATTTAATATATATACTATTTTCAAAATTGCTTCATATATTCAAAAAATATTCCCATTTTAAATATGTTTGGAGTTTGAAAAAAATTCCCATTTCCAATTTTTATTCAAAAATGTAAAAATATTCCAAATTTGTTAACAATTTCAAATATTATCATTATTTTTCAATCAATATCCGTGGATTTTCTAAACATGTTAGCGCATTTCCAAAAAAATGTTCAGAAATTTCGGGGAGTTTTCCTGCACAGAAGACAAGACCATTGCAAGTATTGCTAAAAAGAACATTAGTCATATTAGTGTCTTAGCCAAAATACGGAAATTAGAGGAGAAAACATAGTAAAAGTGTTTGAAAAAATAGATACATTTAAGATGTATCAAAGTCCTACTCTCTATCTCATCAAAACTCATCTTCAAAGTAAATGTGTTCTATTCATCGATTTTATGAAGATGTTGCATGGTTGAATTTTTTTCCTATGTACAGTAAAGTGGTAATAAAAAAATTCCATGGTTTAAAATCCTACAAGTCACAAAATCAAATGATGTAAAAAATAATTTTAAGGATACGCCGTAGGGCATCTATAAGGCAAAACCCCAAATGGACACCTCCATATGTCGTCAGATACATCTAGACGTGTTTGAAGACACCCGACCAACACCCGAACACCTAATGTTAGCCCCAAGAATCCTCTATGTATCCCCCTCCTTTTTTCTAAGTTGAATTTCAACATTTTGCAACAATCCAAAACAATTTGATGATATATCACCTCAAAACAATTGGAAGATAAAGTGGATGAAAAATAATTCAACATGTCAACAATTCAAATAAAGTTCATAATCAAAACCCAACACACATAATGAATCGATGCCCATCAAAGTTTGCATAGCGGCACAATGATGCCACTACAATATGGCGAAACCACACCACTCCACTGTCATCCAAGTCGCCGGCCTTGACGCACTTGACCTTGGACTTTTCGCACATTATCTCAATCGCAAGCCTCTTCTCTTCAATTTCAATCTTCTTTGCCTGCATCTCCATGAAATCTTTGAACCTCTCATCCTTCTTTTCTTCCTTGAGTTCATTTCTTTTGGCATTTACCACCTCTTTTTGTCCATGGTGTCTGCCAACTTCTCCAACATTTGGTTGGCCACTCCATTGCCCTCTGCCCTCTAGGTCTCCACTTCTTCCCCCTCGACCTTGGCACATCGGTTGCCAGTGCAAGCCCTCCTCCAACACAAACTCCACTTGTTTCACCATCTTCATCCATTTTGGAGCTCGAGCAACTTGCGTTGGCGGTCTTGAGTGAATTGGCAAACTCACTCCATTTTCTTTGGCCATTCAACTTGATCCAACAATGATGCATGGTAAATGTCTTATTCTTGGTTTGCTTCTACAATGCTACCGCCAAGTCGGGCTAGCAAACGAATCACATGATGAACAAACTGCAACATGGAGCAAATAAATCATATGATAAACTTTGTAGGAAGCAAAACTTACGTAATTGATCACAATGATGCCACTTGGCTCACGGTTTTTGATTTGGGGCACAATATTTGTTCATTGTTTCTTATATGGCATACCACTGATGATGGAAGCAACTCTCACTCCAATCACTTACTATTTCAAACAACGTGTAGTTTTTCATACCATGAAATAACTCATGCACCTTCTCCAAAAGGTTTCCCCCTTTGCTCGGAACCTTGAAATAGATCAAAGCTTTTGTTCAACCATGCCAAGCACAACAACTCGTCCTCCTCCGCCGTGCATGTTGCTCATCTCTTTGCTTTCTTTCTTTTTTACATTGAGCGCCAACGAGTATTGACCTTCCACCCCCGAAAGATCATGGTGGCGGTACGGGTAGGAGGAACTTTCGCTCGCGCTGCCGCGCAGGCGTCTCGTGCCTTCTTGCTGATGCGGCGATTTTGTAGCTCTTTGGATTCATCTCGGTGGCGGTCGTGGGTGTCAGCTGCGACAGAAAGTCGAAGATTTTGCACATGGATGGGTCAAGGTAGCCGGAGAGATCCATTGCGGTGGTGGCAGCGCCCGAGTTGGAAGAAGAGCACGGGGTCATGATTGGTTTTCTACGTGTGCCCAGGCTATTGGATCTGATGTGGCGGACAATCCAGACCCTCATTCTGCTTCCCTCGATTTGGAACTAGCTGATCCCGGACAATCCGGATCGAAAAGGAAAGTACGAATCAAAAATAAAAAGCCCAGTTGAATGAAAAAAAAATCCAAAACATCATAGCAAACAAATAGGAGAAGAATGGTCACGTTATCCGTTCGCCGAATGGTACAGACCAGCCTGTGGACACTGATGCGGGAGCCAGCCATCCAAACCCTATTCTCTAACTGTCCGCCTTTTTGTATAAGACTGCACCACTCAAAATAATTATAGAAAACGGCACAATTCATTCATAAATAACATGCAAATATCCCTAGTGCAACAATAATTCAAATGTAGATAGAGATAACTGGATGTTCAACAAGTTTTTTGGATTCAGCGATACTATAGTCAGAATCGGCACATGCCGTCCCACACATACTAACCCTTGAGCTTCATCCGACAACGTATGTGCGTGAATGGCCGGCCCTCGGTCCCGTAGTGTTGGGATCTATGGTAGGGTGCGTCGACTACAATTAAAATTTCCTACGCGCAGAACAACAGGAACATGCTACGGGAGATGGATCACAGTTCGTTACCACTAGACGCGCAGTGCCGTGCAGCGGAAGAAGAGTTGGGGCAGCGCGTCCGCGTGGATCGTCTCCTCCTCGTCCGATCTCCCTCAAATAGCCGATCGTCCGATCCCACGTACAAGTTCGCCGGAGCGGCGCAAGTGCACTGCCTCTAATGGTATCCACGCGTGCAGGAGGAACACCGTGCGGCGGACTGCTAGGTCCGTTCATACAGTCGGCGGCGAGTGGAGGTGGATATTCGCAACACATGCAAACCCTAGTCGCAACGCCGAAGCGATCAACCGAATAAGTGTGCCGCACCTCCACCTTATATAGGCGTCCGTCGCGGGCTCAACACTTGGGCCTCGCACGGACCCTAAAGCCCAAAGTCTACTCGGTCACGTTCCTAGTCCAGTTCGGATCACATCCGACCAGTGTCCTATGAACCAACCTCATAGGTTCCTTCCCTTAAGCGCGCGACCCCTTAGGTTCAAGTCGGCTTGGTCACAGTTCAGATCACCTCCGACCTGCACGGTTGGTAGCGGCCTCTAGCAAGGCGTGCCGACCATCAAGCAGACTATGAAGCTGGTTAGACGAACCTATACAACATGTCACACTTCTGTTCCCTTTGCCACACGATATATGTTGTCGGGCTCAAGGCGAGATTGTCATCCTTGTGCTAGCCCGACCTCTTTCTGGTTCCAATGAACCCGACCACTACCCGGATTATCTCATAATCCTTGTCGCATGGCCATGCTTATCCTGGTCGGATCACACGAGGGGCCCAGAGTATATCTCTCCTGATCGGAGGGGCAAATCCCATCTTGCTTGACCATGTCTCGCAGCATGGGACTGGACATACCCGAAACCTACCTTTGTAACTACTCAGTCACGGAGTAGCATTTGGTCGGCCCAAAGCAAGTCTGTCACCATCCCGAGTACATGTGCCAGCTCAGGTCTTAGGACATAGAACGTATGTTGTACTAGAGACTCACAGATGACATATTGTTGCGTCTCATAGTTGGGTCTGTCCGACTCGGACCTTATCTCGACTCGGATCCGACTATGTCGAATCCGACCAGACCTTTCCAAGTCCATATTATCCAGTTAGCATCCAATGCTCCATGGCTAGTGAGACCAAGCCATCGACCATGTCATATGCTAGTCTAATCGGCTACGCGTCCACACAGCCCTTTCGACTAGGGACCTTTTAGGACAGTCATCATACAATGCATAGTCCCACAAACAAGTCACGTACTTGCTGATACACATCATTGATAATGTCCAAGGACTATCTTTATTCATAAACACATAGGAAATATCATCATACATGATTGCCTCTAGGGCATATCTCCAACAGTCTCCCACTTGCACTAGAGTCAATCAAATAGACATCGAATGCCCATAGCTCTAACATGCCCCTCATGCTTGGGTTGTGGAAGCGGCTTAGTCAACGGATCTGCAACATTTGCATCCGTGTGAATCTTGCATAACTCTACATCACCATTCTTTACGATCTTTCGTATCAGGTGATATTTCCAATCTATATGTCTGACCTTATGGTGATTCCTCGGCTCCTTGGCTTGTGCGATGGCACCAGAATTATCACAATAAAGGTCCAACGGTTTCACCGAGACTGGGAAAATACCAAGATCATCCAGAAAATGCTGGATCCAAACACCTTCCTTTGCAGCTTCACAAGCCGCAATGTATTCGGCTTCTGTGGTAGAATCGGCCACCGTATCCTGCTTGGAACTCATCCAGTGTACTGCTCCTCCATTCAGGACGTACACGAATCCAGACTGTGATCGACAATCATCTCTGCCGGTTTGGAAACTAGCATCGACGTAACCCCTTACGTAAGGTCTCTTCCTCACCTCCATAAACTAGGAACATCTCTTTAGTCATTTTCAGGTACTTCAAAATAGTCTTCACCGCTTCCCAGTGACTCTCACCTGGGTTGGCCTGGTATCTAGTTGTTAGGCTTATTGCAAAAGCAACATCAGGCCTTGTACATATCATGGAATACATGATGGATCCGATTGTCGAGGCATACGAAATCCTACTCATCCTGCTTCGCTCATCAGATGTCGAAGGACTCTGAGTCTCGCTTAGCCTTATACCATGTGAGAGTGGCAAGAACCCTTTCTTCGCCTCACTCATGTTGAACCGCTTCAACACTTTATCTATGTACGTGCTCTGGCTTAAGCCGAGCAGCCTTCTCAATCTATCTCTATAGATCTTAATGCCTAAAATATACACTGCCTCACCAAGGTCTTTCATCAAAAACTTGCTATTCAATGATTCCTTGACCGAGTTTAGCATTGAAACATTGTTCCCGATCAACAATATGTCATCCACATACAAGATCAAAAACACTATCGAGCTCCCACTTAACTTCTTGTATAAACAAGAGTCCTCTTCGCTTTTGATGAAACCGATACTAGTGACGACCTCATCAAAACGAATGTTCCAACTCTGAGATGCTTGCTTCAACCCATAAATGTATCTCTTGAGCTTGCATACCTTACTAGTGCTAGTCGGATCGACAAAACCCTCGGGTTGTATCATATACACGTCCTTGGTTAAATTTCCATGAAGGAAAGCCGTTTTGACATCCATCTGCCATATCTCGTAATCGAAATATGCAGCTATAGCTAGTATGATCCTCACTGATTTGAGCATCGCTACCGGCGAGTAAGTCTCGTCGTAGTCAATTCCTTGAACTTGTCCATAACCTTTAGCGACAAGCCGAGCTTTGTGGATCTGAACATTTCCATCCACATCGGTTTTCTTCTTAAAGACCCATTTGCAACCAATGGCTGTTACGCCAGGCGGCGGATCAACCAAGTCCCAGACTTGATTCTCATCCATGGACTTTAACTCGGATCTCATGGCCTCCAGCCATGCCTCGGAATCTAGGCTCACCATCGCTTCAGCATATGTGGCTGGCTCATCGCTTTCTAGCAACAATACATTGCGCACTCTGCGCTGTTGGAAATATGCCCTAGAGGCAATAATAAAATGGTTATTATTGTATTTCCTTGTTCATGATAATTGTCTATTATTCATGCTATAATTGTATTGACCGGAAACCACAATACATGTGTGAATACATAGACCACAACATGTCCCTAGTGAGCCTCTAGTTGACTAGCTCGTTGATCAACAGATGGTCATGGTTTCCTGACCATGGACATTGGATGCCATTGATAACGGGATCACATAATTAGGAGAATGATGTGATGGACAAGACCCAATCCTAAGCCTAGCACAAGATCGTGTAGTTCGTATGCTAAAGCTTTTCTAAATGTCAAGTATCTTTTCCTTAGACCATGAGATTGTGCAACTCCTGGATACCATAGGAATGCTTTGGGTGTACCAAACGTCACAACGTAACTGGGTGGCTATAAAGGTGCACTACGGGTATCTCCGAAAGTGTCTATTGGGTTGGCACGAATCGAGACTGGGATTTGTCACTCTGTGTGACGGAGAGGTATCTCTAGGCCCACTCGGTAGGACATCATCATAATGTGCACAATGTGATCAAGGAGTTGATCGCGGGATGATGTGTTACGGAACGAGTAAAGAGACTTGCCGGTAACGAGATTGAACAAGGTATCGGCATACCGACGATCGAATCTCAGGCAAGTACTATACCGGTAGACAAAGGGAATTGTATACGGGATTGATTGAATCCTTGACATCGTGGTTCGTCCGATGAGATCATCATGGAACATGTGGGAGCCAACATGGGTATCCATATCACGCTGTTGGTTATTGGCTGGAGAGTTGTCTCGGTCATGTCTGCATGGTTCCCGAACCCGTAGGGTCTACACACTTAAGGTTCGATGACGCTAGGGTTATAGGGAAGGTATGTACGCGGTTACCGAATGTTGTTCGGAGTCCCGGATGAGATCCCAGATGTCACGAGGAGTCCCGGATTGGTCCGGAGGTGAAGATTGATATATTGGACGAAGGGTTTTGGAGTCCGGAAGTGTTCCGGAGGTACCGGGTGATGACCAGCATGACCGAAAGGTGTTTTGGGAGCCCCGGCAAGTGTTGGGGGGGCTTCATGGGCCAAGGGGAGGGGTAAAACCAGCCCACTAAGGGATTGTGCGCCCCCCTCACCTATTCCCACGTGACCTGGGGGTTTGGGGCGCCCCATCTAGGGTTCCCACCTCCTGGCTTGGGGGCCAAGTCACCCAAAGGGTAGATCCCATCTGCCCTGGCCGCCCCCCCCCCTAGGGGAAACCCTAGGGAGCCTCCCCCTCCCCCTTCCCCTTATATATAGTGGAGGTTTTGGGGCTGCCCAACACACGAGTCTCTCTCTCTCTCAAGGCGCAGCCCTACCTCTCTCCCTCCTCGTCTCTTGTAGTGCTTAGCGAAGCCCTGCTGGAGTACCGCGCTCCTCCACCACCACCATGCCGTCGTGCTGCTGCTGGACGGAGTCTTCCCCAACCTCTCCCTCTCTCCTTGCTGGATCAAGGCATGGGAGACGTCACCGGGCTGCACGTGTGTTGAACGCGGAGGCGCCGTTGTTCGGTGCTTAGATCGGAATCAACCGCGATCTGAATCGCCACGAGTACGACTACCTCATCCGCGTTCTTGCAACGCTTCCGCTTAGCGATCTACAAGGGTATGTAGATGCACTCCCCTTCCCCTCGTTGCTAGATTACTCCATAGATTGATCTTGGTGATGCGTAGAAAATTTTGAATTTCTGCTACGTTCCCCAACAGTGGCATCATGAGCTAGGTCTATGCGTAGTTTCTATGCACGAGTAGAACACAAGTTGTTGTGGGCGTTGATTTTGTTCAATATGCTTACCGTTACTAGTCTAATCTTGTTTCGACGGTATTGTGGGATGAAGCGGCCCGGACCGACCTTACACGTACACTTACGTGAGGCAGGTTCCACCGACTGACATGCACTTGTTGCATAAGGTGGCTAGTGGGTGCCACTCTCTCCCACTTTAGTCGGATCGGATTCGATGAAAAGGGTCCTTATGAAGGGTAAATAGCAATTGGCATATCATGTTGTGGCTTTTGTGTAGGTAAGAAACGTTCTTGCTAGAAACCCATAGCAGCCACATAAAACATGCAAACAACAATTAGAGGACGTCTAACTTGCTTTTGCAGGGTTTTCTATGTGATGTGATATGGCCAAAAGAATTTGATGAATGATATGTGATGTATGAGATTGATCATGTTCTTGTAATAGGAATCATGACTTGCATGTCGATGAGTATGACAACCGGCAGGAGCCATAGGAGTTGTCTTTATTTATTGTATGACCTGCGTGTCACTGAATAACGCCATGTAATTACTTTACTTCATTTCTAAACCGTTAGCCATAGTAGTAGAAGTAATAGTTGGCGAGACAACTTCATGGAGACACGATGATGGAGATCATGGTGTCATGCCGGTGACGATGATGATCATCAAGCCCCGAAGATGGAGATCAGAAGGAGCAAAATGATATTGGCCATATCATGTCACTTTTTGATTGCATGTGATGTTTATCATGTTTATGCATCTTATTTGCTTAGAACGACGGTAGTAAATAAGATGATCCCTCATAATAATTTCAAGAAAGTGTTCCCCCTAACTGTGCACCATTGTGAAAGTTTGTTGTTTCGAAGCACCACGTGATGATCGGGTGTGATAGATTCTAACGTTCACATACAACGGGTGTAAGCCAGATTTACACACGTGAAACACTTAGGTTGACTTGACGAGCCTAGCATGTACAGACATGGCCTCGGAACACAAGAGACCGAAAGGTCGAACATGAGTCATATAGTGGATACGATCAACATGAAGATGTTCACCGATGATGACTAGTCCGTCTCACGTGATGATCGGACACGGCCTAGTTGACTCGGATCATGTATCACTTAGATGACTAGAGGGATGTCTATCTGAGTGGGAGTTCATAAGATGAACTTAATTATCCTGAACATAGTCAAAAGGTTTTTGCAAATTATGTCGTAGCTCGCGCTTTAGTTCTACTGTTTTAGATATGTTCCTAGAGAAAATTTAGTTGAAAGTTGATAGTAGCAATTATGCGGACTGGGTCCGCAAACTGAGGATTGTCCTCATTGCTGCGTAGAAGGCTTATGTCCTTAATGCACCGCTCGGTGTGCTGAACCTCGAACGTCGTTTGTGGATGTTGTGAACATCTGAGATACACGTTTTGATGACTACGTGATAGTTCAGTGGGTAATGTTAAATGGTTTAGAATTGAGGCACCAAAGACATTTTGAAATGTTGCAGAACATATGAGATGTTCCAAGAGCTGAAATTGGGATTTCAGGCTCGTGCCCACTCAAGAGGTATGAGACCTCCGACAAGTTTCTTAACCTGCAAACTAAGGGAGAAAAGCTCAACCGTTGAGCTTGTACTCAGATTGTCTAGGTACAACAATCACTTGAATCGAGTGGGAGTTAATCTTCCAGATGAGATAGTGATGTTTATCCAAAGATATTGCCACCAAGCTACTAGAGCTTCGTGATGAACTATAACATAACAGGGATAGATATGATGATCCTTGAGCTATTCGCGATGTTCGACACGGCTAAAGTAGAAATCAAGTAGGAGCATCAATTGTTGATGGTTAGTAAAACCACTAGTTTCAAGAAGGGCAAGGGCAAGAAGGGATACTTCATGAAACGGCAAAACAGTTGCTGCTCTAGTGAAAACCCAAGGTTGAACCCAAACCCGAGACTAAGTGCTTCTGTAATGAGAGGAACGGACACTAAAGCAGAACCACCCTAGATACTTGATAGATAAGAAGGCAGGCAAGGTCGATGGAAGTATATTGGATATACATCATATTAATGTGTACTCTACTAGTACTCCTATTAGCACCATGGTAATAGATACTGGTTCGGTTGCTAAGTGTTAGTAACTCGAAATAAAAGGCTACGGAATAAACGGAGACTAGCTAAAGGAGAGATAACGATGTGTGTTGGAAGTTTTTCCAAGGTTGATGTGATCAAGCATCGCATGCTCCCTCTACCATCGAGATTGGTGTTAAACCTAAATAATTGTTATTTGGTGTTTGCGTTGAGCATAGACATGATTAGATTATGTCTATCGCAATACGGTTATTCATTTAAGGAGAATAGTGGTTACTCTATTTATTTGAATAATACCTTCAATGGTCTTGCACCTAAAAGAATGGTTTATTGAATCTCGATCGTAGTGATACACATGTTCATGCCAAAAGATATAAGATAGTAATGATAGTACCACCTGCTTGTGGCACTGCCATTTGAGTCATATTGGTATAAAACGCATGAAGAAGCTCCATGTTGATGGATCTTTGGACTCACTCGTTTTTGAAAAGTTTGAGACATGCGAACCATGTCTATTAGTATGTGCGCATGAAGAAACTCCATGCAGATGGATCGTTTGGACTCACTTGATTCTAAATCACTTGAGACATGCAAATCATACCACATGGGCAAGATGACTGAAAAGCCTCGTTTTTAGTAAGATGGAACAAGAGAGCAACTTGTTGGAAGTAATACATTTTGATGTGTGTTGTCCAATGAGTGCTGAGGCACGCAGTGGATATTGTTATGTTCTTACTTCAAAGATGACTTGAGTAGATGCTGAGTATATTTACTTGATGAAACACAAGTCTGAATTATTGAAAGGTTCAAGTAATTTCAGAGTGAAGTTGAAGATCATCGTGACAAGAGGATAAAATGTCTATGATATGATCACAGAGATGAATATCTGAGTTATGAGTTTGGTACACAATTAAGACATTGTGGAAATTATTTCACAACTAATACCGCCTAGAACACCATAGTGTGATGGTGTGTCCGAACATCATAGATGCACCCTATTGGATATGGGGCATACCATGATGTATCTTATCGAATTACCACTATCATTCATGGGTTTAGGCATTAGAGACAACCGCATTCACTTTAAATAGGGCACCACGTAATTCCGTTGAGATGACACCGTATGAACTATGGTTTAGAGAAACCTAAGCTGTCGTTTCTTGAAAGTTTGGGGCTGCGACGCTTATGTGAAAAAGTTTCATCCTGATAAGCTCGAACCCAAAGCGGATAAATACATCTTCATAGGACACCCAAAACAGTTGGGTATACCTCCTATTTCAGATCCGGAAGCAAAAGGGATTGTTTCTAGAATCGGGTCCTTTCTCGAGGAAAAGTTACTCTTGAAAGAATTGAGTGGGAGGATGGTGGAGACTTGATGAGGTTGTTGAACGATCACTTCAACTAGTGTGTATCAGGGCACAGGAAGTTGTTCCTGTGGCACCTACACCAATTGAAGTGGAAGTTGATGATAGTGATCATGAAACTTCGGATCAAATCACTACCAAACCTCGTAGGACGACAAGGACAGGTACTGCTTCAGAGTGGTACGGTAATCCTGTCTTGGAGGTCATGTTGCTAGACAACAATGAATCTACGAGCTATGGAGAAGCGATGGTGGGCCCGGATTCCGATGAATGGCTCGAGGCCATAAAATCCGAGAGAGGATCCATGTATGAAAACAAAGTATAGACTTTGGAAGAACTACTTGATGGTCGTAAGGCTGTTGGGTACAGATGGATTTTAAAAGGAAGAGAACAATGATGGTAAGTATCGCCATTAAGAAAGATCGACTTGTCGTTAAGATGTTTTCTGACAAGTTCAAGTAGTTGACTACGATGAGACTTTCTCACTCGTAGCGATGCTAAGAGTCTGTTGGAATTATATTAGCAATTACTGCATGATTTATGAAATCTTGCAGATAGGATGTCAAAACATTGTTTCCTCGACGTTATTCTTGAGGAAAGGCTGTATGTGATACAACCATAAGGTTTTATCAATCCTGAAAGATGCTAACAAGTGTGCAAAGCTCCAACAATCCTTCTAAGTACTGGAGTAAGCATCTCGGAGTTGGAATATACGCTTTGATGAGATGATCAAAGATTTTGGGTTTATACAAAGTTTATGAGAAACTTGTATTTCCAAAGAAGTGAGTGGGAGCACTATAGCATTTCTGATGAGTATATTGTTGATCAGAAATGATGTAGAATTTCTGGAAAGCATATAGGGTTATTTGAAAAGTGTTTTTCAATGGAAAACCTGGATTAAGCTACTTGAACATTGAGCATCAAGATCTATAAGGATAGATCAAAACGCTTAATAGTACTTTCAAATGAATACATACCGTGACAAGATTTTGAAGGAGTTCAAAATAGATCAGCAAAGAAGGAGTTCTTGGCTGTGTTATATGGTGTGAGTATTGAGTAAGACTCAAGACATGACCACGGCATAAGAGAGAGAACGGACGAAGGTCGTCCCCTATGCTTCAGACGTAGGCTCTATAGTATGCTATGCTGTGTACCGCACCGGAAGTGTGCCTTGCCATGAGTCAGTCAAGGGGTACAAGAGTGATCCAGGAATGGATCACAGGACAGCGGTCAAACTTATCCTTAGTAACTAGTGGACTAAGAAATTTTCTCGATTATGGAGGTGGTAAAAGAGTTCGTCGTAAAGGGTTACACCGATGCAAACTTTGACACTAATCCCGATTATTCTGAGTAGTAAACCGGATTCGTATAGTAGAACAGTTATTTGGAATTGCTCCAAATAGAGCATGGTAGCTGCATCTAGGAGATGACATAGAGATTTGCAAAGCACACACGGATCTGAAAGGTTCAGATCCGTTGACTAATAACCTCTCTCACAAGCAAGATATGATCAAACCCCATGGGTGTTGATTCATTACAATCACATAGTGATGTGAACTAGATTATTGACTCTAGTGCAAGTGGGAGACTGTTGGAAATATGCCTTAGAGGCAATAATAAAATGGTTATTATTGTATTTCCTTGTTCATGATAATTGTCTATTATTCATGCTATAATTGTATTGACCGGAAACCGCAATACATGTGTGAATACATAGACCACAACATGTCCCTAGTGAGCCTCTAGTTGACTAGCTCGTTGATCAACAGATGGTCATGGTTTCCTAACCATGGACATTGGATGTCATTGATAACAGGATCGCATAATTAGGAGAATGATGTGATGGACAAGACCCAATCCTAAGCGTAGCACAAGATCGTGTAGTTCGTATGCTAAAGCTTTTCTAAATGTCAAGCATCTTTTCCTTAGACCATGAGATTGTGCAACTCCCGGATACCGTAGTAATGCTTTGGGTGTACCAAACATCACAACGTAACTAGGTGGCTATAAAGGTGCACTACGGGTATCTCCAAAAGTGTCTGTTGGGTTGGCACGAATCGGGACTGGGATTTGTCACTCCATGTGACAGAGAGGTATCTCTAGGCCCACTCGGTAGGACATCATCATAATGTGCACAATGTGATCAAGGAGTTGATCGCGGGATGATGTGTTACGGAACGAGTAAAGAGACTTGCCGGTAACGAGATTGAACAAGGTATCGACATACCGACGATCGAATCTCGGGCAAGTACTATACCGGTAGACAAAGGGAATTGTATACGGGATTGATTGAATACTTGACATCATGGTTCATCCGATGAGATCATCGTGGAACATGTGGGAGCCAACATGGGTATCCAGATCCTGCTGTTGGTTATTGGCCGGAGAGTTGTCTCGGTCATGTCTGCATGGTTCCCGAACCCGTAGGGTCTACACACTTAAGGTTCGATGACACTAGGGTTATAGGGAAGGTATGTACGTGGTTACCGAATGTTGTTTGGAGTCCCGGATGAGATCCCGGACGTCACGAGGAGTCCCGGAATGGTCCGAAGGTGAAGATTGATATATTGGACGAAGGGTTTTGGAGTCCAGAAGTGTTTCGGAGGTACCGGGTGATGACCAGCATGGCCGAAAGGTGTTTCGGGAGCCCCGGCAAGTGTTGGGGGGTGCTTCATGGGCCAAGGGGAGGGGGCAAACCAGCCCACTAAGCGGCTGTGCGCCCCCCTGACCTATTCCCACATGACCAGGGGGTTTGGGGCGCCCCATCTAGGGTTCCCACCTCCTGGCTTGGGGGCCAAGTCACCCAAAGTGGAGATCCCATCTGCCCTGGCCGCCGCCCCCCTAGGGGAAACCCTAGGGCGCCTCCCCCTCTCCCTTCCCCCTATATATAGTGGAGGTTTTGGGGCTGCCCAACACACGAGTCTCTCTCTCAAGGCGCAGCCCTACCTCTCTCCCTCCTCGTCTCTCGTAGTGCTTAGCGAAGCCCTGCTGGAGTACCACGCTCCTCCACCACCACCACGCCATCGTGCTGCTGCTGGACGGAGTCTTCCCCAACCTCTCCCTCTCTCCTTGCTGGATCAAGGCATGGGAGACGTCACCGGGCTGCACGTGTGTTGAACGCGGAGGCGCCGTTGTTCGGTGCTTAGATCGGAATCGACCGCGATCTGAATCGCCATGAGTACGACTACCTCATCCGCGTTCTTGCAACGCTTCCGCTTAGCGATCTAGCAGGATATGTAGATGCACTCCCCTTCCCCTGGTTGCTAGATTACTCCATAGATTGATCTTGGTGATGCGTAGAAAATTTTGAATTTCTGCTACGTTCCCCAACATGCGCAATCTTTCCGATCTCCGTGGTTCTGGTGCCGCTTCCACTACGGGTTCCCTGACTGACTCCGGTATGATCTCATCACCAGCCGAGCCGTCCCCGAGTGGTCCTCGAATTTCTTCGAGTCGAACCGTCCTCCCACTGGCCTCCCGACTGAGAAACTCTTTCTCAAGGAAAACCCCGTTCCGAGCAACAAACACTTTGTTCTCTTCCCGGTTGTAGAAGCTATATCCCAAGGTTTCCATCGGATATCCCACGAATATGCATTTATCCGATTTAGGTGTAAGCTTATCTAACATAAGTCACTTGACAAATGCTTCACAACCCCAAATCTTTAGAAAAGACAAACTGGGACTCTTCCCGGTCCACATCTCATGTGGTGTCTTATCTACGGATTTTGATGGTACCCTATTAAGTGTGAAAGCTGCAGTTTCTGGAGCGTATCCCCAAAATGACAAGGGTAAATCCGATTTGCTCATCATAGACCGGACCATGTCCAACAAGGTCCTATTCCTCCGTTCTGACACGCCATTTCTCTGTGGCGTACCCGGAGGTGTGAGCTGAGGTACTATACCTCGACTTCTCAGATGATCATCAAACTCCTGGCTCATGTACTCACCTCCACGATCAGATCGCAGAAGTTTTATAGTCTTGCCGAGCTGATTCTCAACCTCGTTCTGAAACTCTTTGAACTTTTCAAAAGTTTCTGACTTGTGTCTCATCAAATAGATATATCCATATCTACTCAAGTCGTCGGTAAAAGTCACGAAGTACTGATAGCCACCTCTGGCAGTTGTGCTCATTGGACCACACACATCACTATGTATAAGTTCCAACAGCTCGGACGCCCTCTCGCAACTCTTTGCGAAAGGAGACTTAGTCATCTTGCCGAGCAAGCATGATTCACATGTCTCGAACGACCCGAAGTCGGACGAAGTTAGGAGCCCATCATCATGGAGCTTCTTCATGCATTTCAGACTGATGTGTCCAAGCCAGCAATGCCAGAAGTATGTCGGATTTATCTCATTAGGCTTATGCCTCTTGACATTCACGTTATAGACCGGTTCTTGTTCTAGATTCAATATAAACAGCCCATCAATAATGGGTGCATAGCCGTGGAACATACCATTCAAAAATATCGAACAACTATTGTCCTTTAAATTGAATTCATAACCTTGACTCATCAAACATGTGGCAGAAATAATGTTTCGACTAAGTGCAGGAATGTAATAACAATTATTTAATTCCATAATGAATCCAGAAGGAAGCTGGAGCTGCATCGTCCCGACCTCCAACGCAGCAACTCTTGCTTTGTTGCCGACCCTGATGTCAATCTCCCCTTGTGCCACACGCCTAGTTCTTACCAGCCCCTGCATCGAGTTGCAAATATGAACAACCGATCCGGTATCAAATACCCAAGAGCTACTAGGTATGTCAGCAAGGTAAATGTCTATAACATATGCAACAAGTGTACCTTTCCCTGAAGCAGCATTTCCGGCCTTCTTGCCATGCTCTGCAAGCCACTTGCTACAGTTCCTCTTCCAGTGACCGATCTCTTTCTAGTGAAAGCAAACGGTCTTCGAGTCCGGTCCAGACTTCGGTGCAGCGGCGGAGGTTACCGTCTCCGTGCCCTTTGCCTTAGCCTTTTTCTTGGACCAACTCTTCTTGAACTTAGCCAATTTCTGCACCATCAACACTTGATGCGTGCCTTTCTTAATATCCTGCTCTGCCACTTTGAGCATCCCATGCAATTCAGTGAGCTTCTTATCCATGCCATGCATATGATAGTTCGAGATGAACGTCCCATAGCTGGGCGGAAGAGAACCCAGAACAGCATCAGTAGCCAGCTCATCCAAGAGCGAGAAGCCCAAACGATCCAAAGCTTGCACATATTCGATCATCTTGATCACATGTGGGATCAGTGGATCACCTTCCTTCAGCTTGCAATCCATCAAGGATCACCAGACGTTGAACCTTTCGGTCCCAGCCTGTGTCTGAAACATGCTCTTGAGACTCTCGATCATATCGTAAGCCGCAACATTTTCGAAATGCTATTGCAAATCGGGCTCCATACAAGCCAGCATCAGACAGCTGATCTCCGTTGATTCATCAACGAGTTTCTGGTAGGCATTCTTAGTTGTGGCATTAGCATTATCGGCAGGTTCCTCTGGAAGGGGATCCTCTAGAACATGTTCCTTTTTATCGTGCTTGAGAACAATTCTCAGATTTCTATACCAGGTGGTAAAGTTTGTTCCATTCAGTTTATCCTTTTCCAGAATTGATTTCAATGCAAAGTTGGGTTGAGCAGGTGGTGCCATTGATCTACAACAGAAAATATGCAATCACTAAGCAATGTGTTTATGTAGAGTAATTCGCGTAAACAGAAATACTCCCACTGAAGTCAGCATCCCTCCACAAACTCTCAGTGATTCAGGATCCGACTAGCGCATGCGACTAGTGAGCTTTAGCATCACTGCTAGCCAACATACCTATCCGGTAAGCAACTCTTTGCTAATCGTATCTCTATACGACTCCTGTCGGTCGGGAAGGTATCTCATACCCCGGCTCCCAACCTTCTTTGCCACAAGGCCCAAAACCGTTTTGATAGCCTTATCAAGTTAACCTGATGCAGTGCATGTCCGTGTCCGATACGAACCCTTCAGTTCAAGGACACCCAGCAGCACCCCAATTTTATGAGCCCACTACTAGACGTACTTGACGTGCGAAGGTGCAACATCGGGAATGGCAATTTAGTTGATATTCATGAGGGATCTTTCTACCATTCTAACATGCATAGAAACAAAGAAGCATAACAATCACAAATAAACATATTGTGAAATAGTATGGCTCCTTCATGGACGTTCTTCCAGGTCGGCTCCGACTCCGATGACCATCTAGAAACTCCATCTTGTTTGTCACGCCGGGACGCCAAGCCACCAACCTGATCTCTATTATCCAACTACTACAACTAGTAATGAATTTTACATAGAGTCACAAGTCGACACACAGGTCGTTATACAATATAATGACAACACTTTGGCTCCTGCCGGCTGACAAACATGACACGCAGGCCATGTATAAATTACACACATGCATCACATACACATGAGCCATACTATTCACATCAAACCTGCAAAACAAAGTTATGCATATAATCACATTCTACCGGTTTGTGTGTCGGGTACGAAATACACGGTGCTACACACACGGCGGTCCCGCTAGCTGGTTAGCGGGCGGGGTTCAAAGGGGCAGTGCCCCTCACGGGTGCGGGCAGCGCCTGACGTTTTCGGAAATCACAGATCGCATCTGAACTCCGTTCACGCTGAATTTTCTGATCTGACCGATCATATCGATCATCGCGAATCCGATTCGGATTTACGTTTCACTGCTAACCCCGATGGCGGATGACCGACCGGTAGGGGTAGATCGTGTCACGACCTCATCGATCCCGATTGATAGAGAACATAGCCTCAACGATCCCCATGTGCAGTTGATCACATCAACCGTGCACATAGCCGATCTTATAAACAACAACCGATCTCATCAGCTGCCTCCACATATCTAATATGCATACGATCTGAATCCAAATCCTATAGCAGAGGCTCTGATACCACTGTTGGGATCTACAGTAGGGTGCGTCGACTGCAAATTAAAATTTCCTACGCGCAGAACAACAGGAACATGCCACGGGAGATGGATCACAGTTCATTACCACCAGACGCGCAGTGCCGTGCAGCGGAAGAAGAGTTGGGGCAGCGTGTCCACGTGGATCATCTCCTCCTCGTCCGATCTCCCTCGAATAGTCGATCGTCCGATCCCACGTACAAGTTCGCCGGAGCGGCGCAAGTGCACCGCCTCTAACGGTATCCGCGCGTGCAGGAGGAACACCATGCGGCGGACTGCTAGCTCCGTTCACACAGTCGGCAACGAGTGGAGGTGGCTATTCGAAACACATGCAAACCCTAGTCGCAACACCGAAGCGATCAAACGAATAAGTGCGCCGCACCTCCACCTTATATAGGCGTCCGTCGCGGGCTCAGCACTTGGGCCTCGCACGAACCCTGAAGCCCAAAGTCTACTCGGTCACGTTCCTAGTCCAGTTCGGATCACATCCGACTAGTGTCCTATGAACCGACCTCGTAGGTTCCTTCCCTTAAGCGCGCGACCCCTTAGGTTCAAGTCGACTTGGTCACAGTTTGGATCACCTCCGACCTGCACGGTTGGTAGCGGCCTCTAGCAAGGCGTGCCGACCATGAAGCAGACTATGAAGCTGGTTAGGCAAACCTGTACAACGTGTCACACTTCTGTTCCCTTTGCCACACGATATATGTTTTCGGGCTCAAGGCGAGATTGGCATCCTTGTGCTAGCCCGACCTCTTTCTCGTTCCAGTGATCCCGACCACTATCCAGATTATCTCATAATCCTTGTCGCACGGCCATGCTTATCCTGGTCGGATCACACGAGGGGTGAAGGAAATATGCCCTAGAGGCAATAATAAAGTTATTATTTATTTCCTCATATCATGATAAATGTTTATTATTCATGCTAGAATTGTATTAACCGGAAACATGATACATGTGTGAATACATAGACAAACATATAGTCACTAGTATGCCTCTACTTGACTAGCTCATTAATCAAAGATGGTTATGTTTCCTAACCATAGACATGTGTTGTCATTTGATTAATGGGATCACATCATTAGAAGAATGATGTGATTGGCATGACCCATTCCGTTAGCCTAGCACTTGATCGTTTAGTATGTTGCTATTGCTTTCTTCATGACTTATACAAAGTTCCTGCAACTATGAGATTGTGCAACTCACGTTTACCGGAAGAACACTTTGTGTGCTACCAAACGTCACAACGTAACTGGGTGATTATAAAGGTGCTCTACAGGTGTTTCCGAAGGTACATGTTGGGTTGGCATAATTCGAGATTAGGTTTTGTCACTCCGATTGTCGGAGAGGTATCTCTGGGCCCTCTCGGTAATACTCATCACCTAAGCCTTGCAAGCATTGTAACTAATGAGTTAGTTATAAGATGATGTGTTACAGAACGAGTAAAGAGACTTGCCGGTAACGAGATTGAACTAGGTATTGGATACCGACGATCAAATCTCGGGCAAGTAACATACCGATGACAAAGGGAACAACGTATGTTGTTATGCGGTTTGACCGATAAAGATCTTCGTAGAATATGTAGGAACCAATATGGGCATCCAGGTTCCGCTATTGGTTATTGACCGAGAATGGTTCTAGGTCATGTCTACATAGTTCTCGAACCCGTAGGGTCCGCACGCTTAACGTTACGATGACAGTTTTATTATGAGTTTATAAGTTTTAATGTACCGAAGTTTGTTCGGAGTCCCGGATGTGATCACGAACATGACGAGGAGTCTCGAAATGGTCGAGACATAAAGATTGATATATTGGAAGCCTATGTTTGGACATCGGAAAGGTTCCGGGTGAAATCGGGATTTTACCGGAACACCGGGGGGTTACCGGAACCCTCCCGGGGGTTAATGGGCCTTAGTGGGCCATGAGGGAGAAGAGGAGGGCCGGCCAGGGCAGGCCGTGCGCCCCCTACCCCCTAGTCCGAATAGGACAAGGAAGGGGGGGGCGGCGCCCCCCTTTCCTCTTTCCCCTCCCCCTTTCCTTCTCCACCAAGGCAAGAGGGGGGTGTCCTACTCCCGGTGGGAGTAGGACTCCTCCAGGCGCACCCCAAGGGGGCCGGCCGCACCTCCCCCTCCCTCCTTTATATACGGGGGCAAGGGGCACCCCATAACACACAAGTTGATCTACGGATTGTTCCTTAGCCGTGTGCGGTGCCCCCCTCCACCATATTCCACCTCGGTCATATCGTCGCGGAGTTTAGGCGAAGCCCTGCGCCGATAGAACATCATCATCGTCACCACACCGTCGTGCTGACGGAACTCATCCCCGAAGCTTTGCTGGATCGGAGCCCGGGGATCGTCATCGAGTTGAACGTGTGCTGAACTCGGAGGTGCCGTACGTTCGGTGCTTGGATCGGTCGGATCGTGAAGACGTACGACTACATCAACCGCGTTGTCATAACGCTTCCGCTTACGGTCTACGAGGGTACGTGGACGAACACTCTCCCCTCTCGTTGCTATGCCATCACCATGATCTTGCGTGTGCGTAGGAATTTTTTTGAAATTACTACGTTCTCCAACAGTGGCATCCGAGCCTGGTTTTATGCGTAGATGTCATATGCACAAGTAGAACACAAGTGAGTTGTGGGCGATATAAGTCATACTGCTTACCATCATGTCATATTTTGGTTCGGCGGTATTGTGAGATGAAGCGGCCCGGACCGACATTACGCGCACGCTTACGCAAGACTGGTTTCACCGCTATGAGCACTCGTTGCTTAAAGGTGACCGGCGGGTGTCTGTCTCTCTCACTTTAGCTGAATCGAGTGTGGCTACGCCCGGTCCTTGCGAAGGTTAAAACAGCACCAACTTGACAAACTATCGTTGTGGTTTTTGATGCGTAGGTAAGAACGGTTCTTGCTAAGCCCGTAGCAGCCACGTAAAACTTGCAACAACAAAGTAGAGAACGTCTAACTTGTTTTTGCAGGGCATGTTGTGATGTGATATGGTCAAGACGTGATGCTATATTTTATTGTATGAGATGATCATGTTTTGTAACCGAAGTTATCGGCAACTGGCAGGAGCCATATGGTTGTCGCTTTACTGTATGAAATGCAAACGCCCTGTAATTGCTTTACTTTATCACTAAGCGGTAGCGATAGTCGTAGAAGCAATAGTTGGCGAGACGACAACGATGCTACGATGAAGATCAAGGTGTCGCGCCGGTGACGATGGTGATCATGACGATGCTTCGGAGATGGAGATCACAAGCACAAGATGATGATGGCCATATCATATCACTTATATTGATTGCATGTGATGTTTATCCTTTATGCATCTTATCTTGCTTTGATTGACGGTAGCATTTTAAGATGATCTCTCACTAAAATTATCAAGAAGTGTTCTCCCTGAGTATGCACTGTTGCCAAAGTTCGTCGTGCCCAGACACCACGTGATGATCGGGTGTGATAAGCTCTACGTCCATCTACAACGGGTGCAAGACAGTTTTGCACACGCGGAATACTCAGGTTAAACTTGACGAGCCTAGCATATGCAGATATGGCCTCGGAACACGGAGACCGAAAGGTCGAGCGTGAATCATATAGTAGATATGATCAACATAATGATGTTCACCATTGAAAACTACTCCATCTCACGTGATGATCGGTTATGGTTTAGTTGATTTGGATCACGTGATCACTTAGATGACTAGAGAGATGTCTGTCTAAGTGGGAGTTCTTAAGTAATATGATTAATTGAACCTAAATTTATCATGAACTTAGTACCTGATAGTATTTTGCTTGTCTATGTTTGTTTGTAGATAGATGGCTCGTGCTGTTCTTCCGTTGAATTTTAATGCGTTCCTTGAGAAAGCAAAGTTGAAAGATGATGGTAGCAATTACACGGACTGGGTCCGTAACCTGAGGATTATCCTCATTGCTGCACAGAAAAGTTACGTCCTGGAAGCACCGCTGGGTGCCAGGCCTGCTGCTGATGCAACTGACGACGTTAAGAACGTCTGGCAGAGCAAAGCTGATGACTACTCTATCTTTCAGTGTGCCATGCTTTACGGCTTAGAACCGGGTCTTCAACGACGTTTTGAACGTCATGGAGCATATGAGATGTTCCAGGAGTTGAAGTTAATATTTCAAGCAAATGCCCGGATTGAGAGATATGAAGTCTCCAATAAGTTCTACAGCTACAAGATGGAGGAGAATAGTTTCTGTTAGTGAGCATATACTCAAAATGTCTGGGTATAATAATCACTTGATTCAACTGGGAGTTAATCTTCCGAATGATAGCGTCATTGACAGAATTCTCCAATCACTGCCACCAAGCTACAAGAGCTTTGTGATGAACTATAATATGCAAGGGATGAACAAGACTATTCCCGAGCTCTTCGCAATGCTAAAAGCTACGGAGGTAAAAATCAAGAAGGAGCATCAAGTGTTGATGGTCAACAAGACCACTAGTTTCAAGAAAAAGGGCAAAGGGAAGAAGAAGGGGAACTTCAAGAAAAACAGCAAGCAAGTTGCTGCTCAAGAGAAGAAACCCAAGTCTGGACCTAAGCCTGAAACTGAGTGCTTCTACTGCAAGCAGACTGGTCACTGGAAGCGGAACTGCCCCAAGTATTTGGCGGATAAGAAGGATGGCAAAGTGAACAAAGGAATATGTGATATACATGTTATTGATGTGTACCTAACTAGAGCTCGTAGTAGCACCTGGGTATTTGATACTGGTTCTGTTGCTAATATTTGCAACTCGAAACAGGGACTACGGAATAAGCGAGCACTAGCCAAGGACGAGGTGACGATGCACGTGGGAAACGGTTCCAAAGTCGATGTGATCGCGGTCGGCACGCTACCTCTACATCTACCTTCGGGATTAGTTTTAGACCTGAATAATTGTTATTTGGTGCCAGCGTTGAGCATGAACATTATATCTGGATCTTGTTTGATGCGAGACGGTTATTCATTTAAATCAGAGAATAATGGTTGTTCTATTTATATGAGTAATATCTTTTATGGTCATGCACCCTTGAAGAGTGGTCTATTTTTATTAAATCTCGATAGTAGTGATACACATATTCATAGTGTTGAAACCAAAAGATGCAGAGTTAATAATGATCGTGCAACTTATTTGTGGCACTGCCGTTTGGGTCATATCGGTGTAAAGCGCATGAAGAAACTCCATACTGATGGACTTTTGGAATCACTTGATTATGAATTACTTGGTACTTGCGAACCATGCCTTATGGGCAAGATGACTAAAACGCCGTTCTCCGGAACTATGGAGCGAGCAACTGATTTGTTGGAAATCATACATACTGATGTTTGTGGCCCAATGAATGTTGAGGCTCGCGGCGGGTATCGTTATTTTCTCACCTTCACAGATGATTTGAGCAGATATGGGTATATCTACTTGATGAAACACAAGTCTGAAACATTTGAAAAGTTCAAAGAATTTCATAGTGAAGTGGAAAATCATCGTAACAAGAAAATAAAGTTTCTACGATCTGATCGTGGAGGAGAATATTTGAGTTATGAGTTTGGCCTACACTTGAAACAATGTGGAATAGTTTCGCAACTCACGCCACCTGGAACACCACAACGAAATGGTGTGTCCGAACGTCGTAATCGTACTTTACTGGATATGGTGCGATCTATGATGTCTCTTACTGATTTACCGCTATCATTTTGGGGTTATGCTTTAGAGACGGCCGCATTCACGTTAAATAGGGCACCATCAGAATCCGTTGAGACAATGCCTTATGAACTGTGGTTTGGCAAGAAACCAAAGTTGTCGTTTCTTAAAGTTTGGGGCTGTGATGCTTATGTGAAGAAACTTCAACCAGATAAGCTCGAACTTAAATCGGAGAAATGTGTCTTCATAGGATACCCAAAAGAAACTATTGGGTACACCTTCTATCACAGATCCGAAGGCAAGACATTCGTTGCTAAGAATGGATCCTTTCTAGAGAAGGAGTTTCTCTCGAAAGAAGTGAGTGGGAGGAAAGTAGAACTTGATGAGATAACTGTATCTACTCCCTTATTGGAAAGTAGTTCATCACGAGAACCGGTTCCTGTGACTACTACACCAATTAGTGAGGAAGCTAATGATGATGATCATGAAACTTCAGATCAATTTTCTATTGAACCTCGTAGGTCTACCAGAGTAAGATCCGCGCCAGAGTGGTACGGTAATCCTATTCTGGAAGTCATGTTACTTGACCATGATGAACCTACAAACTATGAGGAAGCGATGATGAGCCCGGATTCCGAAAAATGGCTAGAAGCCATGAAATCTGAGATGGGATCCATGTATGAAAACAAAGTATGGACTTTGGTTCACTTGCCCGATGATCGGCAAGCCATTGAGAATAAATGGATCTTTAAGAAGAAGACTGACGCTGATGGTAATATAACTGTCTATAAAGCTCGACTTGTTGCAAAAGGTTTTCGACAAGTTCAAGGGGTTGACTACGATGAGACTTTCTCACCAGTAGCGATGCTTAAGTCCGTCCGAATCATGTTAGCTATTGCTGCATTTCATGATTATGAAATTTGGCAAATGGATGTCAAGACTGCATTCTTGAATGGATTTCTAGAAGAAGAGTTGTATATGATGCAGCCGGAAGGTTTTGTTGATCCAAAAGGTGCTGACAAAGTGTGCAAGCTCCAGCGTTCCATTTATGGACTGGTGCAAGCATCTCGGAGTTGGAATAAATGCTTTGATAGTGTGATCAAAGCATATGGTTTTATACAGACTTTTGGAGAAGCCTGTATTTACAAGAAAGTGAGTGGGAGCTCTGTAGCATTTCTAATTTTATATGTAGATGACATATTATTAATTGGAAATGATATAGAATTTCTGGATAGCATAAACGGATACTTGAATAAAAGTTTTTCAATGAAAGACCTCGGTGAAGCTGCTTACATATTGGGCATCAAGATCTATAGAAATAGATCAAGACGCTTAATAGGAATTTCACAAAGCACATACCTTGACAAAATTTTGAAAAAGTTCAAAATGGATCAGGCAAAGAAAGGATTCTTGCCTGTGCTACAAGGTGTGAAGTTGAGTCAAACTCAATGCCCGACCACAGCAGAAGATAGAGAGAAAATGAAAAATGTTCCCTATGCTTCAGCCATAGGCTCTATCATGTATGCAATGCTGTGTACCAGACCTGATGTATGCTTAGCAATAAGCTTGGCAGGAAGGTACCAAAGTAATCCAGGAGTGGATCACTGGACAGCGGTCAAGAACATCCTGAAATACCTGAAAAGGACTGAGGATATGTTTCTCGTATATGGAGGTGACAAAGAGCTAGTCATAAACGGTTACGTCGATGCAAGCTTTGACACTAATCCGGACGATTCTAAATCGCAAACCGGATACGTGTTTTTGTTAAACGATGGAGCTGTAAGTTGGTGCAGTTGTAAACAAAGCGTCGTAGCAGGATCTACATGTGAAGCGGAGTACATAGCTGCTTCGGAAGCAGCAAATGAAGGAGTCTGGATGAAGGAGTTCATTTCCGATCTAGGTGTCATACCTAGTGCATCGGGACCAATGAAGATCTTCTGTGACAATACTGGTGCAATTGCCTTGGCAAAGGAATCCAGATTTCACAAGAGGACCAAGCACATCAAGAGACGCTTCAATTCCATTCGGGACCAAGTCCAAGTGGGAGACATAGAGATTTGCAAAATACATACGGATCTGAATGTTGCAGACCCGTTGACTAAGCCTCTCTCACGAGCAAAACATGATCAACACCAAGACTCCATGGGTGTTAGAATCATTACTATGTAATCTAGATTATTGACTCTAGTGTAAGTGGGAGACTGAAGGAAATATGCCCTAGAGGCAATAATAAAGTTATTATTTATTTCCTCATATCATGATAAATGTTTATTATTCATGCTAGAATTGTATTAACCGGAAACATGATACATGTGTGAATACATAGACAAACATATAGTCACTAGTATGCCTCTACTTGACTAGCTCATTAATCAAAGATGGTTATGTTTCCTAACCATAGACATGTGTTGTCATTTGATTAATGGGATCACATCATTAGAAGAATGATGTGATTGACATGACCCATTCCGTTAGCCTAGCACTTGATCGTTTAGTATGTTGCTATTGCTTTCTTCATGACTTATACAAAGTTCCTGCAACTATGAGATTGTGCAACTCACGTTTACCGGAAGAACACTTGGTGTGCTACCAAACGTCACAACGTAACTGGGTGATTATAAAGGTGCTCTACATGTGTTTACGAAGGTACATGTTGGGTTGGCATAATTCGAGATTAGGTTTTGTCACTCCGATTGTCGGAGAGGTATCTCTGGGCCCTCTCGGTAATACTCATCACCTAAGCCTTGCAAGCATTGTAACTAATGAGTTAGTTATAAGATGATGTGTTACAGAACGAGTAAAGAGACTTGCCGGTAACGAGATTGAACTAGGTATTGGATACCGACGATCAAATCTCGGGCAAGTAACATACCGGTGACAAAGGGAACAACGTATGTTGTTATGCGGTTTGACCGATAAAGATCTTCGTAGAATATGTAGGAACCAATATGGGCATCCAGGTTCCGCTATTGGTTATTGACCGAGAATGGTTCTAGGTCATGTCTACATAGTTCTCGAACCCGTAGGGTCCGCACGCTTAACGTTACGATAACAGTTTTATTATGAGTTTATAAGTTTTGATGTACCGAAGTTTGTTCGGAGTCCCGGATGTGATCACGGACATGACGAGGAGTCTCGAAATGGTCGAGACATAAAGATTGATATATTGGAAGCCTATGTTTGGACATCGGAAAGGTTCCGGGTGAAATCGGGATTTTACCGGAACACCAGGGGGTTACCGGAACTCTCCCGGGGGTTAATGGGCCTTAGTGGGCCATGAGGGAGAATAGGAGGGCCGGCCAGGGCAGGCCGCGCGCCCCCTCCCCCCCTAGTCCGAATAGGACAAGGAAGGTGGGGGGGGGGGCGGCGCCCCCCTTTCCTCTTTCCCCTCCCCCTTTCCTTCTCCACCAAGGCAAGAGGGGGGGAGTAGGACTCCTCCAGGCGCACCCCAAGGGGGCCGGCCGCACCTCCCCCTCCCTCCTTTATATACGGGGGCAAGGGGGCACCCCATAACACACAAGTTGATCTACGGATTGTTCCTTAGCCGTGTGCGGTGCCCCCCTCCACCATATTCCACCTCGGTCATATCGTCGCAGAGTTTAAGCGAAGCCCTGCGCCGGTAGAACATCATCATCGTCACCACGCCATCGTGCTGACGGAACTCATCCCCGAAGCTTTGCTGGATCGGAGCCCGGGGATCGTCATCGAGCTGAACGTGTGCTGAACTCGGAGGTGCCGTACGTTCGGTGCTTGGATCGGTCGGATCGTGAAGACGTACGACTACATCAACCGCGTTGTCATAACGCTTCCGCTTATGGTCTACGAGGGTACGTGGACGAACACTCTCCCCTCTCGTTTCTATGCCATCACCATGATCTTGCGTGTGCGTAGGATTTTTTTTGAAATTACTATGTTCTCCAACAAGGGGGCCAGAGTATATCTCTCCTGATCGGAGGGGCAAATCTCATCTTGCTCGACCATGTCTCGCAGCATGGGACTGGACATACCCGAAACCTACCTTTGTAACTACCCAGTCACGGAGTAGCGTTTGGTCGGCCCAAAGCAAGTCTGTCACCATCCCGAGTACATGCGCCAGCTCAGGTCTTAGGACATAGAACGTATGTTGTACTAGAGACTCACAAATGACATATCGCTGCGTCTCATAGTTGGGTCTGTCTGACTCGGACCTTATCTCGACTCGGATCCGACTATGTCAAATCCGACCAGACCTTTCCAAGTCCATATTATCCAGTTAGCATCCAATGCTCCATGACTAGTGAGACCAAGCCATCGACCGTGTCATATGCTAGTCTAATCGGCTGCGCGTCCACACAGCCCTTTCGACTAGGGACCTTTTAGGACAGTCATCATACAATGCATAGTCCCACAAATAAGTCACATACTTGCTGATACACATCATTGATAATGTCCAAGGACTATCTTTATTCATAAACACATAGGAAATATCATCATACATGATTGCCTCTAGGGCATATCTCTAACACGTAGTACATCTTTGCAGCACGTGGAGTCTATAAAATGTATAGAGCAATATTGAGTGAATGAATGATTTAATCAACATGTAGGGCAACAGAAAGCAAACTTTTAGTCCCTGGTTGACGATGCCTACATTGTCTCATTCGTGCAGCTGCACCACAAAACTTCATCACGAAGTTGCAGATGGTGTACCATTGATGTGATGTCGACTTTACGTTGCGTTGATGGATGACGTGCATGTCGTAGGGCACGAACTTCTTTCAGCATGACATAAAAGCATGCACGCGCTGCCAAAAGATCGAGCCCCTTGAGTTCCTGCCTACAAATTGCGCTGATACGACCAACCACACATCACACAACAACTCATTTTCAATTACAAGTACCCCGCGGTCGTGATTATTCTAGAAAACAAAGTTCAACAAAAAAAAATCAATGACATTTGATAGAACACCTGTTGGGCATGGTGTCCGCCATGGACGGTGTTGGCAGGGCGGCGGCAAGAGAGGTACAACTTCACTGTCGGACGAGGAGGGTGTGCATGCAAAGTAAGGGAGGAGCATGACGAAGTGGAAGGAAAGTGGACAGGGAGGGGATTTGTGTGTGCCCGGGGTGTTGGAGTCCTACGTGACGTGGTCCGGACTTATGCAAAGTTTCTCCCCCTCGGATTGCATGTGATTTACGGGAAACGGATGTCCGTACCGGTCCATGGACCAATAGGGTATCACATTGGTTGGCAAATTAGATCGGATGCGGGCAGTCTGGTGTCCGCGTTGAAGATGCAATTCATTTATCAAAGAGCCGTCTTCTTGCCGGCATGTGGGCACGCCGGGTACGGGGGAACGATCTCAGTGTAAAGGCGTTGAAAACAATCGTTTACAATGCCCATCTCGGGCCTAGTTTCTCACCATTACGCGTCGATCCAGCGCAAAAACAGGCCCCATGAGAGGCATCCATCGTCGTCGTATGCTTAACGCCGCGAGCGACGCAGCCGGAGCTCGCGCCGCCTCTGCCCGTCACGAGCCTCCTGCTCACTCACGCGGCTTCCTTGGTTAGTCCCATCATCACTTGTTGGCCGGCGTTCGGACCCCCGTGATGCGCGGCCTTCTCGCGTCCCTTTCGCGGTCTGAACGAGGACTCATTTTTGACCTGCAGAGCCACTGACATGGATCATCACAAGCTCCAAAACCAGGAGACCTTTCACCGAGGACCCGCCGCAGCTACGTGCCGAGAAACTCCGCTCCGGATCCGACGAGCGCACCGATGGCGACGCCGTTTACTACCACTGGACTAATCACCGCCGAGTCATTGCGTGTCCTCGTTGCTTCAACGGGGAGGCGAGGAGTCGAAAGGCGGGTTTTGTTGCTCGGTACGCGCAAACCAAATGTTGGTTCCATGCATGTACTGCGTTCTTGCTGCCTGTCATCATGCTCCTTTTTTATGCTCGGGGCGTGAAGACCGAATTAACGGATTTGACAATGGGTCGTCACTTTAATCGAGCTAGTGCCTGTCTCACTTGTGGGAACGTGTGACCTTGCCGGAGCTGTTGTGTCTCGAGCTTTGGAAATTGAGTGGTTTTTGTCACTGAACTTTCACACGAGACGATCTAGTTTATCGAACTCCCTTTTTTTTAGGGAAACATCGAACGAGATTGCGATCTCGTCCGCTAAAACAGAAATGATACAATCTGGGGCCGAATGCCTCCAGACAACAGAAACACCATCAGCAGCAGCTACCTTCGCCAGTACATGAGCGGCTCGGTTTGCAGTTCTCCTTCGCCATGTGACTTTGCAACCCATCCATCCTTGCATCAGGGATTTGATATCTTCGACGATTGGCCCCGCAATAGACAAGTTACGGGCGGGTGAGTTGATCATGCTAACGGCTTCGCTGCAGTCCATCTCCACTTGGACTCGATGAAAACCAGGTCACGCCCGAACTCCAGAGCCTTTTTACAGGCCAGCAACTCGGCGATTTCCGGCTTCAGGATGTTGGGAAAGCTCTGTGTCAGGGCACCCCGGAAAGCCCCCTCGTGATCTCTAGCCACCACCCCGCCTCCACCGCTCCCTGAAGCACGAGACACCGCTCCATCCACGTTTAACTTGACCCATCCCGCAGCTGGCGCCAGCCACTTCTCCGGTGGTGGTTTGACTCAAGCTCGCGCCTTCTTCTCCACTGCCTCCGTCCACTTATCCATGAATGTCGACACTGAGGCAGCAACATCCAGAGGGTTTTTGATGCGCACCCCGTCCCTTGCTTCGTTCCTCGCTAGCCAGAGTCCGTAGAGGCCCTGGAGAATCATCTCCTTTGCCTCATCTCGAGCCTCCCCCATCCAGTTCCACAGCCATCGACCAAGTTCATGGTTGGAAGCACAACCTTCAGGTGGACCAGGGGCCTGAATGCCCCTACGATCAGCCAGCGCGGGCCAAAAACTGCCGCGAGTGAGGACAGCTCCAGAAGCGATGCAGCAAAGTTTCCTCACGCCCGCACGCTATACAGAACACTCCCGGCTTGATTCGTCTATGCAGCAGTTCCGACCCCGTGGCCAAACCATTGCGCATGATCCTCCAGGCGTGTATCTTAACCTTGTTCGGCACATGAGCACCCCACACGGCCAGCCAATTTTTGTGGGAATTGACAGAAGACGAAGATCCTTGCCGGCCCGAAGAAGCCTTCCTCATGTTCATAGCCACGTGATATGCCGATCGGACCGAGTAGACCCCATCCTTGGTGTAGTTCCAAGCTAGGTAATCATCTACCCCTTGTCCTCCAACCGGGATTTGCTTGATATCAGCCGCATCGTCAGGAGAAAACATCTCATCCACCTTGGCGTCGTTCCAAGTATTGCCATCTTCAGCTAGCAGGTCCGCCACACGCGTCGTGCCGGGCAGGAAGCTCTGGCCCAGTGGCCGAAGGAAGCTCCTGCGCGGGATCCAGTTATCATGGTGGATGTTCACCTTTGCTCCATCTCCAATACGCCACACTGCACCTTCCCGCAGCAAATTTCGGACATGGAGAATGCTCCGGAAGGTGAGAGAACCATTGGCAGGGCAAGTAGCGTTCATGATCATTGTATCCTTGAAGTATCTGGCACGCAAAACCCTAGCACAAAGGGACTCCGGAACCTGCAAGATCCTCCAGGCCTGCTTACCGAGAAGAGCTTGGTTGAATGCCTCAAAGTTTCTGAATCCCAAGGTGTCGTTTACGACCGAAAATACAGTAGTAATGAGAAAAGGTTGTTTCTTAGTGGACCTTACAAGTTTGTTTACATAGATCCAAAAAGAATGCTCACTGTTTTGTCATAGAATTTTGTTCATACAGTGAGGACAAATTATTGTATTACCTCGATGGACTAAGAAAATCTAATTTCGCACTTAATTTCCGTATTTGATCATACTAATAAAAATAACTTCACAGTATTGTAACCATTAGTTAGTCTATACTACAAAAAGAATAATTCTACAAAAAGAATACGATGATTTTGTTCCCAGAGTTTATTAAACTGTACAATCGTGTACACATCTCAATGGAGAACCTATGGTTCTCGATATCTTGAGGAATAAGAAATGAGGTTTTCTCCATGCAGTAACCTGAATTTGGGAGATTTTTGTCACTTCCACTATGTTTGTATCACCCTTACTGAATAATTACTCCATACTACCATACTATATACTAGAGATAGCATTAGCTTTATTCAACTAAAAAACAATAGCTTTATTAGTTTTGCTCTTTTATCGGACATAAAAAAAATATGTTAGCTTGGAAGCCCAAATTCTTGTCTAAACACATGTTAGCTTGGAAGCCCAAATTCTTGTCTAAACATAACTTTAAAACAAGTATTACATACTATGGTTGAGTGCACCGCTCGATGCAGAAATGGATTGCTGTCCTTTTTGAAACAAAAGTAAAACAATGCTACAATTTGAGTGTATGTATTCATGCATTCATAAACATACATATATAGTATGTACATGTGTAAGTACACACATATGTTTATGTATGTATTATTCGAGTTAACATAAATTATATTTTATATTCTAACTGATTTGTTTTGCGGAAGATATTCTACTGAAATGAATGTTTTATAAATCCACATGACATTACGTGAGTACTTAGATCATGATCCAAAGGTTGAAAAGGCAATGCCATGTGGGTGCGACGTAATGATAATAGTGTAGCAGGTTTTTTGGCTAGTGAAGGTTGCATGAATAAATTCTGTAAAACATGGTTCCACATGCCACCGGATAATACTGGGTAGCCTCAGAGCTTGTCGTGATTGAATAAAATACAATGATTCCAACTAAAGAAATACTACCAAAGTATTGACAACAATCTTACCTATCAAGAGATATAGTAATTTCAACCATCTCATCGCATAAAACGAATAATTCATATAGTTTGGAGTGTCTGCAAAAATTCTCATAAAATAATTACTGATGAAATCCATATCTTAACGGGTCCTTATAATTGTTACAGTGTTGTATATTTTGGGACATTAGGAGTCTTTTAGATGCGTCGTAATCTGATCGAGTTATAAAATTAAGAGGAAGTATGCCCACTCTCTTTTCTGCTACTAGCACAAGACCCGGAGGTGAGCGCCCTCTTTGGAATTTGATCTGCAAAGCCTCGGTGCCTCACAAGATGAGGATTTTCGCGTGGAAAGTCCCCTTTGGTGCCCTGGCCACTATGTAGAAGTGCATGCTCTAGCCAATGCAACTAAAAAATTGATCTGATGGAAGAGACTAGGCAACACATTATACGTCAACACTCCCCCTCACGTGTGGCTCCCTCGGGCCTAAACGTGGACCGAAAGTGGGTTGCAATTTAATTGCGCCGGCCGGGTCTTGAACACAAGACCTCTTGGCTCCGATACCATGTAGAAGTGCATGCTCTAGCCAATGCAATCAAAAGACCGATCTGATGGAAGAGACTAGGCATCACATTATACGTCAACACACTAATATGGAGAAGAAATGGCGTCACACTCTTGTTGCCAAATGCTGATGCTTTATGGGATTCGATGCAACAAGTATGCCCCCTACCGAACATGGTTGATGTTCAATGGACGGGTGATGAATGGCTTCTACACCTTCTTGCTGACCTATCGGAAAGGACACGTTATATGATCTTGCTTCTTTTATGCCGAGTATGGCACCTACGGAATGAAAGTTTTCATGGCAAATCGATCCCTCCAACCGAGGTGTCCTGCTTGTTCTTGAGTAGCTATCTTAATTCGTTACTCCAAGTTCAGCAGCTCTCTATCGAGGAGATAATTAAAGGGAAGTCACCATTGTTTGTGGAGGAGCAGCCACCAAAGCTCAGGTCAAAGCCACAGCCACAGCCATAGCCTCCCACCGCTTGGTTGGACAGCGCTGTCAGTTGATGGCTCCTTTTGTCAAGAGTACGGTTCGGCGGACTTTGGCATGATTTTGAGAGATGATAAGGGCTATGTGATTTTTGCGGCATACAGATGTCTCTTCTACTGTAACGATACTTCGGAGTCTGAGTTACATGCAATCAGGGAAGGCATTGACTTAACGATAGATCAAACTCATCTGCCAGTTTTAATCCGGTCTTCACTGCTATATACGCGATTATGGATGAATATTTGGACAAGTCAGCGTATGGCCATTTGATTTCTGAGATCAAACTCTTGATGGAAGATAGGACATTTACTCCTATTAAGATTACTCATGAACAAAATAGGGTTACAGATTGTTTAGCGAACTTTGGTTGTAGCGGGGATAGCGCTGCGTGCTGGCTTAACCAACCCCCTACCTGTGTTGTACAACTTGTCGCTGCTCGAGCCTTTTTGTATGTACCTTCTCAATTTATAAAAAATACAGTGAGGTTTTTCCCCACCGTTTGACCTACCAAAAACATGGCGACAAAGTCACCCACGATTATTAAACGGGAAACGTGCCCTTTCATGTTTGGACGATTAGCACAGGGATGAGTTGGGAATACGTAACACGAACACATTACAAAATGTGCAAATCAGAGTGTTCTCACACGTCGGCAACACTATTTAAATGTGCCAGGGATTGCAAAGTGTGCACATGGTGCACGCAGAGCGATTAAAATACGATGGCCTGAACTGTGACAGTGTTCACACGTACTAGTACGTACACGAACGCGAGCAATTTCGTACAACGAATATATACAGTATATATAAATCTCTCTCTTGTACACTTGTATTTGTCGAAGAGATACGGCAAAGCTACCAGCTGATAATTTTGTCCCGCGAAAGTAGTAGCGCGAACGCCCAAGCCACAAGAGACAGCGGCTTTAATGGCGTCAACGACCAGCGGGGCGGCCCCACACGGAGTCTGGGTTCGGGCGATAGACCGTACGACCGGTCGCCGGGAGGCCGTCGCCGTCGCAATCAGCCATTGCAATGCACGTCAGGCTCAGCAGTGAGCAGCACGCATGGGGCCATGGCACCAGCAGCTTCCCCAGTTCTCGGTTCTCATCAGTGGTCTTCTTCTTCCCTCTGCCTCCACGCCACCTTGCCTAGCTTGCTATAGAAAGTCGGGTCAAATCGAGAAGCCGGGGACCCCCCGAGTGTGGATCCGAGGAAAACTTTTAGCCGCTTTAACCGATGTGACATTTGTCGTGTTTACTCACTTTGTTGTTGTTGCAATACTCTCAGCCATGCAGATGCATGCAGCGATGCTAATAAGCATGTGTGAACAGAGCGCGTGCATGACGTTCCCTTCTCAAGTCTGGATGGGGTCAACCTTTTACTCTCTGGAGGTGTGTGGATCTGGTTGGGCTTGTGCCTATTGTCGTGGATTTGTCACGGCAGATGTCCTTGTGAAAGGACTTAGTCGTGGAGCCATCGCTACGGGTTAACTTGAAGGGGTTAAAGCGGACACAAAGACACAAAGGTTTATACTAGTTCGGCCCCTTCGATGAAGATAAAAGCCTACGTCTAGTTGTGATGGAATTGATGTGGTTTCGATGGCTAGGGAGCAAACAAGCTTTGCCTAGGCTCGAATTGTTGTTGTCTGTCCTTGAACCGCCACCGGGTCGTCCCCTTATATACACGGGTGACGCCCGTCGGTCCACAGAGTCCCACACCGGTTCATACTCGTATCCCGGTTGGTCTCTCTCTATTCCTAACTTACAATGCAAGTTTACATATCAAGCCGGTTTACGGCTACAGGTTCTAAACCGACTACAGGCCTTGGGCCTTCATCTGCTTAATCACCTTTATACTACTAATGAAGTTAACCCGGCCCAGGTAGGCCGGTTCACTCCCAGTGGTAATATCCCCAACATTAGGCCCCAAATTGATTTGAACTGGTTCATGTCAATCCTTCACAAAAATCTTTGTCTTCAACATCTTCTGGTAATTGGTAAACCGGCATGACGTTATCATGAAGTTAACATTTATGACACCTTCTTTTATTAATAGTTCTGCGATATCCAAGGCAGCAGCTCCACTCCCGAATCTTGCGGCTCCTGGATTCGCGCGCCTGACATACGTCCTTTGCCTTATAAATAGGACCGAAGGGTCATTTTCTTTTCTTCCCTTCGTCTCTTTCTCTTCGTCTTCCTCGCGTCACCAGCCTCGGAGCTCCGCCACCGCCGTTGACCTCTGCACCGTCTTGGGCCGCTGCATCAACCTGAACGCACCAGAGCACTGCGGTAGCCTCCCGCGTCTTCTTCAACTCTGGTAAGCCTTCTGTTCTTCTTAACATAGATCTACTCTAGGGTTTCATGTTCTTGCCGTGTTCATCACTTGTTCATACTCGTACCTAGACTCCTGAACATATCTGTGAAACCCTGCTCTGACCAGCCGTAGCTTTTTAGCATCCGCCTGTAGTTTCACGCTCAAGTCTATAGATCTCATCCACATTCCTTACCCGTTGATTCACTTCTGTTCTGCTTTAACCTTTTGAATATTTTCTGTTTTTCTGAACTTGCTTCAGATCCACTGCTGCAATAAGACCTTGTGAAACCTGTTTCTGCATACTTAGCCATCCGCAACTTTAATTGCTTTCAATGTTTAGATCAGGCGGTTTAACCTAATATAGAAAAAGTTAATAAACCGGTAGATACCATTAGTCCCCTTGTTGAACCGCCAGAACTCTTTAGCCATATGATGCCACTTCATAAAAATCCGGTTTAAATATACTTCCTCCGGTTTAGCATTGTTCATACCAGCACCTTCTTTTATCCAACATGTTCTTGAACCGGAATCACCTATTTCTTGTAGATCTCACTATGGCCAAACAAGTATATGAGTGCAACTGGGTTCCTTCTCGCGTCACAGAAACTCAGCTGGATGATTTAGTTTGGATTGGCGCTTTAGACAGCAAAGATACCATCCACTGAAGGGTTCCTGGTGATGAATGTCCTCCCACACCTCAAGAGGGAGAGGTTGTGATTTTTGCGGACCATTTAGCCTGGGGCTTCAAATCGCCCGGCTCTAAATTTTACCGGGATGTGTTAGCCAATTTTCAACTCCGCCCGCAAGATATTGGCCCCAATTCTGTTACCAACTTATGTCACTTCCAAGTGCTCTGTGAGGTATACCTTCAAGAGAAACCCACAGTTGAATTGTTCAGAGACTGCTTCCACTTAAACCGCCGCACAGAATTCACTGATGGTCCCAATACCGAATTGGGCGGTATGGCAATTCAGAAAAGGAAAGAAATCACTTATCCCCATGCCAAACTACACAGTCACCCCAAGGAGTGGAATGCAACATGGTTTTACTGCAAAGATACTTCCCCTGATGATGAAAATCCTTTGCCTGGCTTTCGTCCGGAGCGGCTCAGCAATACACACCCCTTCCCACAAAGGTTAAGTGCCAGGGAGAGGAGTAAATACGCTCCGCAATTATCCAAGCTCCGAGCCTTCATGGCCAACGGTTTAACAGGAGTAGATCTCGCACGCTGTTGGATATCATGGAGCATACTGCCTCTTAGCCGGCGCTCCGGTTTAATGTGCAAGTATACTGGTAGCGTTGATGATCCACTCCGACATACCAACATTCAGCTCTCCGATGATGAAGTCACAGAGGCTGTGAAGAAAATGCTGAACGAACCGGAGCACCTCTGCGCTCAAACCGGCCTGGCCCCTTTCTGTGCTACCAACAAACCGCCAGCTGTAAGATTTTAATTGTACTTTTTACTGAACCTGTTATTGCTATCTCCGTCTGACATCAATTGCTGCTTAACCAGGGTGATAATTCATTTTGGAGCAAGAAGCTTCCACAAGACAAACCGGAGAAAACAGAACGGCCAACCCGGCTAAAGACCAAGGTTGTCAAGAAGCCTGCTAAAAAGAGGAAAACCACTGCTTCATCTGATCCGGCTGTTGATGATGATGTGGGTAACTCGGACCCTGAGGTAGAACTCAATTCACTAGGCTTAATTTTTACACGCCTTATTGATGATAATACTTGTCAGGACGACGCTGAAGCCAGTAATGCTGATGTCGCTGAGGTAACTATTCTCTCTTCCGATTCAGATCCTTTGCCTTTGCCAAAATTTCGCCAGGCAAACCGGAAAGTTAAATTTTCTCATCCTCTTGCTTACTTGGATCCCAAATTTCTTATGAAGACTCAGCAACATGAAGCTCTCCGCACAACCCGGCACAGCGGCCAGGTAGTTACCTCCACCGGTTTACCAAACAGTCCGGTTCGAAAACGCCGCTCCGAGGTCTCCGACCTTTTTATTAATTTATGTCCTAAAGTGGGTTTCATCCATCAACCTCTTAATCCGTCCGACTCCGATTATCAGGTTACTTCCCATTCCTCCTCTGGTGAATCGTCGGCCACTCAGCTGCCACCACTGAAAATGGTTCTTGGGTAAGCTAGACTGAACATATGCTTCTGGTATACCACGTTATAACTTATGCTGTTCCTTGACTCTTTATTTCTCTTTCAGGGCTAAACCTAAACCAAGCAAGAAAGCCCGCCTGGATAAAGCGGCCGAGGAAGACACTACCCCTGAACAGGATAAAACACCAGATCTTGAAGCGTTCGTTCCTGAGGATATTCCCAATGATCCTCCTTTGCAAGATGATGCCATTGCTGATAAAAGGCCTACCGATACCTCAGTCCCTGTTAACCAGCCTGCCAGCTCCGTCCGGATTGATAGATCACGCAGTCCTTCAAAGCCTGCCGATAAACCGACTGCGCCAACGCAAACCGGCGAGTCCAAGGATGATGACGTTGTAATTACCGGCATAGGTCGCTTTGAACCAGGGAATCCTGTCGCTTTGGCCAAGCATACTGTGAAAGAAGATTTTTCTGCCGTAAACAAAGGCAAATGGGATGTTGATCTGGAAACATATGCTGCTCTGAGTGCCCGAGATCTTCATTCTGGTTACTTGAACCGGCTATATACTAGTCGTGACTGTGAAGCTGGCATGGTAAAGATGATGAGAGATAAATTTGAGGTATCTTCCTTGTGCTTCTTCTTTCTTTAATTACTACCACTGTATTAATCCTCCTAGCCCCCAAGGGCCGGTTTGTAACTTTCTTCAATCTGGGACTTGCATATAGTTCTCAATACTTTGAAATCCATCCATGTAGCCCCCAAGGGCCGGTTCAACGTAATATAGTTAAACCGGGACTCCAATAAAGATTCTAACATCAGAACATAACTGAGCAAATAGCCATTAGCCCCCAAGTGCCAAGTTGAATACCTGTATTGAGCTTGGGACTTTGCGATTTAGTAATAGATGAAAATTGAAGGTGCATTAGCCCCCAAGTATCAAGCGTATAACTTGTTATGTGGTTGGTACTTCAAATTCTTGTACCATTTGTTGAAAGCCAAGCACTGTCTTTATACAGGCTGAAGTGAGGATCAAAGAGGACCGAATTACTGATCTGCAGGAAACTTTAAAAACCCAACAAGCTGATACTAACAAGACAAAGGCAGAAATAACCAGCGCTTTGAGCATCACAGAACAGCTGAAAGAGGACTTCAAGAAGGAGCGGACTGATTGGGCCACTGAAAAGGCCGATTTAATAAAAGAGCTGAAAATGCTGAAGCTGCCCTTAAACCGGTGGTAGACGAGCTGACCACTGTAAAGCGGCAAGTACATTCCATGACCGCTGCTATCTTTGGTAAGCTCCTTTTGGTTTTCTGGACAACTCTGGCCTGCTTATAATAAATCCGGTTTGTGATCTTTCCTGTATTGTTGCAGGTACACGCATTGGTCACTTAGGGTCAGATGTTCGGAAGAAGCTGAAGGCTGCCTACACTTTAATTGAACAGCTATATACCGGAGCGCAGTGGATCATCACCACTGCATCTCATAATAATCCGGCACCCACTTTAATCCAAGACACTCTTACTAGGTTGTCAATGCTTCCTGCTCGGATTGAAGAAATGAAAAAATCTGCTGCTCGAACCGGAGCCATCAACGCCTTAATCCGGGCAAAAGCATGGGTGCCGGATTTCGATCCTGTTGAAGCAGCTCAAGGCTATCCCAGCTTGAAGGAAGATGGCTCGGAGTTCAATGAAGATGACTTGAGGGCGATAAACCATGCAGTACGCCCTCTGGCTTGTCAACTGGCTGAAGAGGCAGATTTGTCGCATTATCAAGCTCAGTACAATGATCAGAACAAACGAGTGCCTGCACCAACTCCTTAAGCGGAGAATCTGATTCCTCCAATCCGTAAGCATACTTATGCTCCTGATATTGAACCGTCTTCTTTGATCCATGAAGAGGCTGTCTTTCAAGCTTTGATGGGAATCGACTGGACCACTGTTGATTTCCAGCCAATGGATAGAGATGAGGAAGCTGAAGCGGCGCGGGACGACCCACAACCGTCAGACCGGTTTGACGAACAGGCTTGAACCGGAAGCCGGTTTAAATAGCTGCTTTATTATGATCCGCCGGAACAACAATGATCTTATTTGGGCACCGCATTGCCTTGTAATAGGATAGTCAATACTTCTGCCTTGAATATGCCTTCGTGCATAAGTACTGATGCTTTTGCTTGAAATCCTCAATTTATATTTCCTGCAATCAGAAAATCTTGAACTGCGGTGGCGGTTATACCGCCGACCGGTTTATAATTTTTGATATATATATATATATATATATATATATATATATATATATATATATATATATATATATATATCAATGTATTTAAAACATAAAATCAAATATGCGATACAAAATACCTGCCATCGCTGGGCATGAAGTTGGCTTAACCAAACTTGAAACGGAGTATTTATAAACCGTTACCATCAAAGGGGAGAAAACAACTCCCATGTAAACCGTGCTGGGTCATTATGAGCCCCCCTGCTACTTCATGATGTTAACAGGAAGTTTAAACCGGGCATATTTCTCCGGAATATAAATGAACCGATTTCCGTCAGCTGAACCGGTAAAAAAGTGTTGTTGGTTTAAAGGAAACACAACAAAAATAAGAGAAATAAGGCAGCAAAGGCAATGATAAAAACCGTTTGCAAAAACATGCTTTACTGAGCTGATCAGATGGTGTTACCACGGTCGGACAGGACCAAGCCCCCAATAGGAGTGACAATGGTTCAAGTCAGCCAGGTCCCCAAATGAAACCGTGGCATTTATGCCGATCAAAAGGCGTGGCAATGGTTCGGGTTCGACCAAGCCCCCAAGTGATTTTGTGGCCTTAGGCCGATCAAGAGGCGTGACTGGTTCAGACTTGACCATGTCCCCAAGTGATCTGGTGGCTTTCGCCTATCAAAAGGTGTCGCGTTGGTTCGGACACGACCAAGGCCCCAAGTGATATCACAAAGCTTTTTTTTAAAAAGCAAATTTCAAGGGGTAAACCGGAGGCCGCTTTAAAACAGAACCACTCCATGTAACCACACATGATATGAAAGGACAGAGACCCCGCTTTAGCTGAGGCTCCGGTTTTATTATATCAATGATCATATATACACTGCCATAATATGTACATAGATAGAGCCGATGGCTCAAGTGTAGTAAGGCCGAATATGAGCTATATTCCACGGCCTGTTGGTCTCCTCCTCTGATGTGCGTGAGTCTTTATGCTCTCGAATATCAATCAGATAGTACGACCCGTTGTGCAGATTCTTGCTGACCACGAAAGGTCCCTCCCAAGGTGGGGATAACTTGTGCATATCCGTCTGATCTTGGATGAGCCGAAGCACCAAATCTCCTTCTTGAAAAGTTCTGGTTCTGACCCGGCGACTGTGATAGCGACGCAGATCTTGTTGATAAATCGCCGAGCGGGCAGCCGCTATGTCACGCTCCTCATCTAATAGGTCCAAAGCGTCTTGTCGTGCTGTCTCATTGTCCGCTTCAACATAAGCCGCCACACGAGGCGAATCGTGCCGAATATCACTAGGGAGAACCGCCTCTGCTCCGTAGACCATAAAAATGGTGTATATCCTGTAGATCGGTTGTGCGTAGTGTTGATACTCCATAGCACAGATGGTAGCTCTTCAACCCAACATCCCGGTGTTCTTTGCAATGGAACCATAAGCCAGGGTTTGATGCCTCGCAAGATCTCTTGCTTAGCTCGTTCTGCCTGCCCATTGGACTGGGGGTGAGCCACTGATGATACATCCAGTCTGATGTGCTCACGTTCACAGAATTCCTTCATAGCACCCTTGGATAAATTGGTACCATTGTCAGTAATGATACTGTGTGGAAAGCCAAACCGGAAAATTACCTTTTTAATGAACTGCACTGCAGTAGCTGCATCACACTTGCTGACAGGCTCCGCTTCAACCCACTTGGTAAACTTGTCAACTGCCACCAAAAGGTGGGTTTTCTTATCCTTGGATCTTTTAAAAGGTCCGACCATATCCATCCCCCATGTTGCACACGGCCAAGTAATTGGAATCATCCTCAATTCTTGAGCCGACACATGAGCACGCCTTGAAAGTTTCTGACAGCCATCACACCATTTAACCAAGTCCTCCGCATCAGCATGAGCTGTCAATCAGTAAAACCCGTGACGAAACGCTTTAGCCACCAGAGACTTTGAACCGGCGTGGTGACCACAATCCCCTTCATGGATTTCACGTAAAATTTCACAACCTTCCTCAGGAGAGACACAACGTTGAAACGCCCCTGATACACTGCAATGATGCAATTCGCCATTGACAATTGTTATAGATTTGGATCGCCGGACTATCTGCCTGGCTAGAGTTTCATCCTCTGGCAACTCTCCCCGGTTCATGTACGCAAGATAAGGAACTGTCCAATCCGGTATAACATGCAGGGCTGCCACCAATTGAGCCTCCGGATCAGGAATAGCCAAATCCGCTTCACCTAGGAGCTTGACTGACGGATTGTGCAACACATCAAGAAAGACATTAGGCGGGACCGGTTTACGCTAGAGCCCAACCGGCTTAAAGCGTCCGCCGCTTCATTTTTTCGACGATCCACGTGATCCACCTGATAACCCTTGAAGTGACCTGCAACAATATCCACCTCACGACGATATGCAGCCATGAGTGGGTCTTTAGAATCCCAAGTGCCAGACACCTGTTGAGCTACGAGGTCCGAGTCACCGAAGCACTTAACCCGACTTAGATTCATCTCTTTAGCCATCCGGAGACCATGGAGCAAGGCTTCATACTCAGCTGCATTATTAGTACAAGGGAACATTAAGCGGAGCACATAACAAAACTTATCACCTCGTGGGGAAGTTAACACGACTCCAGCCCCCGAGCCTTCCAATTGCCTGGATCCATCAAAATGGATAGTCCAATATGTGTGATCCGGCTTCTCCTCTGATGCTTGCAACTCAGTCCAATCATTGATGAAATCGACAAGTGCTTGAGACTTCACCGCCGTCCGGGGTACGTACTTCAATCTGTGCGGCCCAAGTTCTATAGCCCACTTGGCAATCCGGCCAGTCGCCTCCCGGTTCTGTATGATATCGCCCAAGGGAGCTGAACTGACCACTGTGATAGCGTGCCCTTGGAAATACTGCTTCAACTTCCGGCTTGCCATGAAAACTCCATATACCAGCTTCTGCCAATGCGGATATCTTTGCTTGGATTCAATAAGCACCTCGCTGATATAGTAAACCGGCCGCTGAACCGGATACTCCTTGCCTGCCTCCTTGCGTTCTACCACAATAGCCACGCTAACTGCATGAGCATTGGCCGCTACGTATAACAATAACGGCTCCTTGTCGACCGGAGCTGCAAGAACGGGCGGATTGGCTAATTGCCACTTCAAGTCCTCCAATGCTTCGTCAACAGCCGGACTCCAGACGAATTGATCTGTCTTTCTCAGCATCTGGTATAAAGGGATGGCCTTCTCTCCGAGGCGGCTGATAAACCGGCTCAGCGCGGCAATCCGACCAGCCAAATGCTGAACATCGTTTGATACACTTCGGTTTAGCCAGGAAGGTGATAGCCGTAATCTTCTCCGGATTAGCCTCGATTCCTCTCTTGGACACAAGAAAGCCCAGTAATTTGCCTGCCGGAACACCAAAAAACACATTTGGCCGGGTTAAGCATCATCTTGTAAACCCACAAGTTGTCAAAGGTTTCCTTCAAATCATCAACCAGCGTCTCCTTCTGCCTTGACTTGACTACAATATCATCCACATAGGTGTGCACATTGCGGCCGATCTGCTTATGCAGGCAATTCTGTACACACCGTTGATAAGTGGCTTGGGCGCTCTTGAGCCCAAAAGGCATAGGTACATAGCAGAAGGCTCCAAAGGGAGTAATGAACGCCGTCTTCTCCTGGTCCTTAACCGCCATTTTGATCTGATGATACCCAGAATACGCATCCAAAAAACTCAAATGCTCACAACCCGTCGTGGTGTCAATAATCTGGTCAATGCGAGGGAGGGCAAAAGGATCTGCTGGACAAGCCTTGTTAAGATCCGTGTAATCCACGCACATACGCCAAGTGCCATTTTTCTTAAGAACCAGCATCGGATTAGCAAGCCACTCTGGATGGAACACTTCAATGATAAAACCAGCTGCTAAGAGCCTGGCCACCTCCTCCCCAATAGCTTTGCGCCTCTCTTCGTTAAACCGGCGGAGAAACTACTTTACCGGTTTCTACTTAGGATCAACATTAAGAGTGTGCTCAGCGAGTTCCCTCGGTACACCTGGCATGTCAGAAGGCTTCCATGCAAAAATGTCCCGATTCTCACGGATGAACTCGATGAGCGCGCTTTCCTATTTAGGGTCCAAGTTGGCACTGACAGTGAACTGCTTGGACGAATCACCAGGCACGAAGTCAACAAGCTTGGTCTCAGCCGCTGATTTGAACTTCAGATCTGAATCATGCTCCGTAGTTGGCTTCTTCAAAGGGGTCATGTCCGCCGGATCAACATTGTCCTTATAATATTTTAACTCCTCCGTGGCACAAACCGACTCTGCATAGGCCGCATCACCTTCCTCACATTCCAAAGCAACCTTGCGGCTCCCATGAACTGTTATTGTCCCTTTGTGACCCGGCATCTTGAGCTGCAAATAGATATAACAAGGCCGTGCCATGAACTTGGCATAAGCCGGCCGCCCAAACAAGGCGTGATACGGGCTCCGGATCTTCACCACCTCAAAGGTTAGTGTCTCCGATCGGGAATCATGTTCGTCCCTAAAAGACACCTCCAGGGCTATCTTACCAACAGGATATGCTGATTTGCCAGGCACCACACCATGGAACACCGTATTAGATGGTATGAGATCCTTGTCTGTTAGCCCCATGCGGCGGAATGTCTCATAGTACAGGATCTTAATACTGCTCCCTCCATCCATGAGTACCTTGGTGAATTTATAACCTCCCACCTGAGGGTCTACCACTAATGCCAACTGGCCCGGATTGTCAACCCGGGGGGGTGATCCTCCCTGCTCCACATGATAGGCTGCTCTGACCAGCGTAAATAACGCGGTACGGCCGGTTCAACAGAGTTCACTGCTCGCTTATGAAGTTTCTGGTCGCGCTTATCCGAGCTAGTTGTGAAAACGTGATACTGCCCATTGTTTAACTGTTTTGGCTGGCTCTGATAACCCGACCGCTGCTGCTGCTGCTGTTGGTTGTAACCCCCTTGATTGTTCTGATTATCCTGGTCATTATTACCGCCCTGATTGAAACCTGAACCGGAAGCTCCATCGTGACCCGACCCATGGAAACCGGATCCTGAGCCACCACCTGACCCACGGTCATACCGGAAGGCATTAGAGTTTTTAAATTCCTGCATAATGAAACAATTCTTCCAAAGGTGGTTGGCCGGCGCCTCCTTCATCCCGTGTTTTGGGCAAGGCTGATTCAGCAAATAGTTTAAGCGATCCGGGTTAGGATTTGGAGCCCCATTGCGATTCGCCGCTTTACCTCTGCGCCGCTGACCCTTGTCCTGCGCATTGGTGTTAGCCACAAAGTCCATGCTGCCATCCCCTTATGCTTGCCTCCGTTTCCATGGCCCGCCGGTTTGTATTGATGCCCCTTAGAGTTGCTATTCTTTTTTCCCTTCCCTGCTTCGTCATCGTCAGTCTCAGGATCCTTGGTACTATCAGAATCAGCATACTTCACTAAAACGGCCATGAGAGTTTCCATGTCATTACAGAACCGCTTCATACGCCCTAACTTTTGCTTTAGAGGCTTAAACCGGCAGTTGCCCTCCAGGGTTAAGATCGCAGAGTCAGCATTGATCCTGTCAGACGAGTGCAAGACTTCTGAAACGCGGCGTACCCAATGGGTTGTTGACTCTCCATCCTCCTGAACACAAGCCGCCAAGTCTACTATGGACTTAGGCTGCTTACACGTATCTTCGAAGTTCTGGATAAACCGGGTCCGCAACTGGGCCCATGAACTGATAGAATTAGGCGGCAGGCCCTTCAACCAAGTACGGGCTGTGCCTTCCAGCATCATGGTAAAGTATTTTGCACATGCAGTCTCATCCACATCCAGCATCTCCATTGCCATCTCATAACTCTCTACCCATGCTTCTGGAGATAAATCAGCGGTGTAATTCGGCACCTTGCGCGGGCCCTTGAAGTCCTTGGGTAGGCGTACATTGCGTAAAGCGGGGACTAAACAGGGCACTCCCAAGCTAGATGCGACCCCTGGCCCAGCGGAGGTGGTAGGACGAACCGGTGTAAGCTGATCCGCCTCGTTCTGTGCTGCTAACTCGGCCTCTCTTCGTGCCCGGGCCCGGTCCACTACATCCTGAGCAGTGTGAACACCACCGGCCGGGTTATTGCCACGGGCCGCTTCACGGCCCCGCGCATTGCTTGATATGGCCGGTTCATCCAGGCACCTACTATAGCTCCGGCTTGGACGAGGTGTGGAATGAATCCGATCGCGGCTGTATGAATATGCCTCCTGTTGAATCAAAGCGGTCCGGAGAAGTTCCTTAACCCGGCGCGTCTCTATTGCTTGCGGAGAGTCCCCTTCGACCGAGATAGCTTCTAATCGCGCAGCAGCTACGACAAGATTGTCCATAGGATTAAAATAATGACCCGGAGGTGTCTGGACCGGCGGAGGAATCACAATGTTCTGCCGAGGAGGTTCCATCAGGCGGGGCTGGACCGTCGCTCCTGGTCCTGGTGCCTCGACCCGGTTTACCTCCAGGTGCTCCGGCGGATTACTGGTTCCAGCCCCCAGAGTGTGAAAGAGATTTCGAGGGTCGAACCCTAACGGCAGGCGTGATTTGTGCTTCCGCTTCAAGACTTCCTGTGATGCGTTCTGGTCGAGCATGAGCTTATAGGCCTGGGCGTCCAAAGCGGCCCGCTCTGCGGCCATCCTGTCCTTCTCTGCTGCCAGGTCGGCTTTGGCTTGTGCGACGTGTTCTCTCACCTTTGCAACCTCTGCATCATGGGCCTCCTGATCCGCCGGATTGGCCTCTGCCATAAGTACAGCTAGTGCATCAAACAGGTCAGACAGAACTTGGACCGGTGGGCGCACAAGGCCTCCTGCCCCTGCTGCCGCTGCCGCTGCTGATCCGGAGAGCATTGCTGCTGCGGTCGAGGAGTGATTCGCCGCCTGTGTACCGGCCATGAATATCCCAACCCGGTTGATCTGATCAAGGGGGTCCGGAATACTGTCGCCATCGGAACAACCCCTAATCTGGTCGTCTTCCAACTGGTACAATGATTCGGTCTCTCCGGTTGAGGATTCGTCGCCGGAATAGACGACGGTCTCGCTACCGTATTCTGACTCGTCCTCATGCTCTCCTCCGTGGATGACTCCCACGAAGGCACGCTTCACGGCCTGTTTAACCTGGGCAGATCTCGCACGCTGAGCCGTCTCGACGAGGTCGGTGCGGATGTCCGGCTCAGGCCTAGGCTCACCAATCTTGCCAATAAAAACGTGTATGCCACCAAAGGGGACCCGGTACCCGTACTCGATCGAGCCGGCTTCGGGACCCCATCCTGCATCGTCGATGTAGAGCTTGCCGCGACGACTCTTGGTCATCCGGCCCACAGCATAGCCTTCGAGTCATTTGAGCTTGCCCTCCAAGATCATCAAACCGTCGTGCGATAGCCCCACGGTAGGCGCCAACTGTCGTGGATTTGTCACGGCAGATGTCCTTGTGAAAGGACTTAGTCGTGGAGCCATCGCTACGGGTTAACTTGAAGGGGTTAAAGCGGACACAAAGACACAAGGGTTTATACTAGTTCGGCCCCTTCGATGAAGGTAAAAGCTTACGTCTAGTTGTGATGAAATTGATGTGGTTTCGATGGCTAGGGAGCAAACAAGCTTCGCCTAGGCTCGAATTGTTGTTGTCTGTCCTTGAACCGCCGGGTCGTCCCCTTATATACACGGGTGACGCCCGTTGGTCCACAGAGTCCCACACCAGTTCATACTCGTATCCCGGTTGGTCTCTCTCTATTCCTAACTTACAATGCAAGTTTACATATCAAGCCGGTTTACGGCTACAGGTTCTAAACCGACTATAGGCCTTGGGCCTTCATCTGCTTAATCACCTTTATACTACTAATGAAGTTAACCCGGCCCAGGTAGGCCGGTTCACGCCCAGTGGTAATATCCCCAACACCTATGGTATCAGTTGCTTGATAATGTTAGGGCTCTTTCCTTTTCTAATGAAGCCGATGCATCAACGCCGTCCCTCGAAATGCTCACATACATTCGTATGGAGCTGTTCGGGCAGAGTTTCACATCCAACCCGGACCCATATTTGTCCATGGACGTGTTTGCTTATCCAAATTCACGCAAATCGGATGCAAACCAGGGGAGGTTTACGGGCGTCCGGACCTCCGTCACATATGATTTCGATACATCTTCCCTACTCAAATCACCCTTCCGGACCTTTTTTCTTCTACTCCGACCTTGCCCCCCCCCCCACTCCTCCCTTGCTCTGCATCCACACTCTCCTTGCCGCCATCAAGGCACCTCTTCGGCTGCCGCCTAGGCATTGACGGACGTTCGCAACCCCCACCCATGCGCCTGCCCGCCTTGGACTACCGTTGTTCACCCCGAAGCCGTTCGCAGCCAGGTACCCACTATCCCCTGCCGACGCCGTCCATGGCGGACACCACACCCGATAGGTGTTCGACCAAATGTCATTGAGCTTTTTTGACCTTCTCACTGATTCTAGAGTAAGCACAATGGCGGGGTACTTGGTGATGAAGAATGAGTTGTTTTGCGATGCGTGGCTGGTCGTATCTACGAACTTTGTAGGTATAATGCAAGGAGGGCTCAACCTTTTGGTAAAACGCGCATTATTCATTTCATGAGAAAAACACATCACACCCTAGGACTTGCATTCCACGTGATCCATGAACTCGATGTGAAGTCGCTAGCCCATCGGATACACCATCTTCAACTACATCATGAAGGGGCTTGGATTCACTGCCTTTGTGTGGCTAAGTCCCTACAGTAGCCTGACTTAGCCACTGCAAAGCGCCCGATCGAAAAAGAGAGTGGCCTAGATCAATCCACTGTGGACGAGCACTGTCCACCGGCGCAACAATTCACTGTTTGCTGATGATGCACTGCAGCGGTATACTGTAGCACCGATCTGTAGCGTTGATCGGAAATCTCATGTCTCACGGGTGGGCTAAGGTAGCTGGACTGTAGCGTGGCTGACTTGGCCGCGGCAAGTCAGCGAATCCGGAGCGATCATGAAGTAATTACAGTGCAATTGCACATAAGTGGACATAAGGTGGCCACCTGGCGCGTCAATCATGAAGATCGTAAGTTTTGCTTCTTGTTGCTCTACATGTTGGTCAATTCATTGATTTACTCAATGTTGTAACTTGATAATCATCATGTTGTATAGCCGGACCCGTGCTATACCACACAAGCGAGGGCAGACCATTTACATTCATACATTATTAAATGATACTCGAGGTTCTGACTCGAGTATCGTTGTATTTGGAATCGATCAATTCAAAGAACTTGTTGAACATCCAGTTATCTCGGATGTAATATTTATATTTGAACTATTGTTGTACTAGAAATATTTGCATGTCATTTATGGATGAATTGTGATATTTTCTATAGTTACTTTGAGTGTTGCAGACTTAGAAAAAAAACCAGGGGTAAACGTTTAGTGGACATGGTTGGATGACCGACTCTTGTATTTGTGTCCATGAACAAGTACGGACAAATTCGCAGACAAATAACGTGTCCGCTTCAGGGACGGGTACTGGAGATGCAATGCTTGAATCTTTCGGCAGACACTCTGTCAAATCTTTTTTACAATGCTATAAATTTTGGTGCTGTGAAATCGATGTATGGTGACCTGATTTGCAAAGTTATTTGCCCCAAGAAAATCCATTTGTTCTTTTGGCTTATATTCAACAATAAAATATTGACCGGGGATAACCTTGCAAAACATAGGCACATGGAGTATCCTACATATTTATTTTGTATTGAGGCGGAATTTTGTTCATCATCTGTTCTTCGAGTGTGTGGTTGCTAAAATAGTTTGGACTTTTGTCTCCGATTTCATTAGGATTGATATCCATGTTTGTGTGTTTGATCTTATTGCCTCATGGCACTAGCATAAGATTTGAGTTGTTCTAAATATGGTTTGTGTTGCCTTCTCGTGGAGCTTATGGATATTGCGCAATGATTTTTGCTTTCAGGGTCGAACATGGAGAAGAACCAGATGACTTTTGTCCAAACTAGTGGATTTCTTCATCAATGAAAGATGCTCTGCAACAGTGCTAAGTCCGTGCTTCTTCTAAGGTCCCTGATTCTACTGGACCGCTGGCGTGGAGAGCTCCTGAGGATCGACTAGGACTAATCATCCCTCGAGATGCGGTCGATAAAGAGTGACGCCAAATCCTAATCTCTAGTACCACTGGTTTCGGCATGCCTGATGGGCATGTATGGTGCGTGATATCCTGATGAGCTTGCATCTTCAGCCTAATTCCTAGGATTGTAATAAACTAGAGTGAGTGTTTTCTGTTAACAACCGTCTGGTTGACTATGCTTCCTACATTTAGCTAGCATGTTGCTTAACTTAGCATGGATCCTGTGAACTATGTTCGGTTTCATATTAATGGAACCTGAGGAAACCCCTTTTTGTTCAGAAAACGGTTAATATGTAGTGTTTTTTCTAAGAATGCACTAAGAAGTTGATAGCCGATTACACACATCATATCAACTATCACTAGATCATTGAGAGGGGAATCAATACAGATCGTGTCAGGTGTTCAATTTTACATGATTTACCACTTTCTAGCTACTTGTACTCAAAACTTCCAAAGATGTGTAGATATAGGGCAGCTCTAGTCCCCTTCCCTCCCTCTTCGTTGCTGCCACCAGCTTGTACCACAGTGGCGGCATGTCCCGTACCAAAGGTGTCGGGGGTGCTCCCTCTGTCATTTGTGCGGTGGGAACTCGTCAAGCGTTGGGAGCAGTGGTGGTTGTCTTGCTGGCATGGCGGTTGAGCGTGCGACACATGTCCTTAGACGTGCGGAACGGGTGCGGCATCATGAGTTGACTAGAAGCGGAGGCTAGGCCTACTAGATGTGTTGTGATGGCTCGATATCATGGAGAGCTTGTGCGAGGTGTGGTGCTCTCTCCCTCACCGCTGTTGGCGGACGCCAACATGCCAGATCTAGCTCGACCGCTAGCTAGACTGAGGTCCTTGCAGGGTGGCATATGGGCGACACTAGCTATTAGGCGATGTCCTGGCACATGTAGTAATCCTCGATGAGATGGTGGTGCGGAGTGGTCAGAAGAGATCCGAAGACGTAATGAAGCGGTTTCCCCTGATGGTGAATATGGCGGGTAGCATCATGTTCATATCCTTTTTGGCTGAAAACCCGCTTGCTAGCCTTATGGTTTGATCACGTAGCAGTGAGGTATGCACATAGTTATTTTGTTGAAGGTGTTGGTTCTAAGATTTGCTTTGGGGGTGATAGCATTTTGTTGATATTCTGGACCAGCAAACATAAATCTGCGAGTGGCAATTTCTTCATGATGGTTTTGTCTTGGAGCGTTGTGTCATTTCTCATTTCGCATGCCATTCGACTACGGTCACATAATTTGTGGTGCGATTTTGGGCTTGCTTCCGCGCCTCAAGTTTTCCCTTTTTAAAGTTAAACTTCTTCTGCATTTTTTTTCAAAAAGGAAACTTCTTCTGCATTAATGGTTAGTTTCCCTTGCCATTGTTTTCAATAACAAACTACTAGTATAGAAATTCTAACCTATTTGTCTCTCAAGAACCCACCAGATGTCAGTCAACACCATCGTTATCGCTTATCAGTCGATCACAAGATCATCTCGATTTGTTGAACAATTCTGCAGTCCGGCCCCCCATCACATGTGTAACGACATGTGTATGCCCGCAAGACCAGAACAGCCATGGCTCCTGAGTGGGAAACTTAACGCAGATTGTACCAATCGTCCATTTTTTCTTTAATTTTTTTAGGGATCAGTCGTCCAATCTTGCTAGGAAACGGGACACTTGGACTTGAAACTTCCAACCGGCACTCATTGTCGTTGATCAGTACATGTCACGAGAGGATATTAGCGCCATAGCGTCAGCATCAGGGAGAAATTGAGGCGGGGTCGAGCTAGCGACACTGTCGACGACTTGGAAGGTAAACTATGGGCTAGCCGCTTGTCATGTTAATAACTCGTGTTTTGACTTTAGTGGCATCAAGAACTACTAGTAGTAGCAAACCATGGGCTAGCTGTCCCCCAGCTGAACTAATGCATCCTGTTGAGTCTAACTGGCCCGTGATTGCGGATATTGACCATAACCATGTTAGCTATTTTGATGCTTAGTAGCAGGGGTACGCCCGTTGAGTGTTTACAACGCAATAAGGGCGTCTCTAGTCTAGGCCGATCCCTTGTCCTATAATCTCAAATCATATCTCTCATCTTAAATTGGTAATTTTTAAAGGATTAAACTTTTCTTCATCTAGCAGATCACCTAAAA
>NC_041385.1:641275392-641292581 GCF_002162155.2 Triticum dicoccoides | reverse complement strand
CTCAATTCCTTAAAACCAAACTTGATCTAGGACACATATCAAATATAACGTCGCACAGTAAGAATTGTTGCTGTCGATCCATCGTACATATTACTAAGAACTTATTCTCAAGCTATCTGACTAAACTAGGAACATCATCGGTGCAATGACTTCCACAAGAAGAAGTGTTGTTGCTGATTCAGTATGAACCAAATCATTACCACAACTAGGAGTGCAAGGCGAAATTTTCTTAACTTTTCTATATGGATTTGCATCTCGTTGATGTGGGTTTGCTTCTTGTTGATTTGGACTTGCTTCTCACGTGCGTTTATCGGCGCATCATCTAACTTTTCTCTCAGTGATCGATGGAAGTAGTTGAGCATCTGGTTTACGTAAAGTTTTACGAGAACCAACTATATCCATGTGCTGCATGAGAATCCTTTCTGCATGTGTAATGTTGTGAGCAATGGGAAGCAATGGGATTTGTAGCAACTTGCATTTGTGGTATGCCTTGCTTCCATGGCTAGTACAAGTGAAGAAGTCTCGATTGATATTGGTGGTTGTGTGCGAGGTTCTTTGAACAACCGGAAATTTTGAGGGATCTGCTAAGTATGGGTTAATCGGGGCACCATCTTGTGACCGATAGAAGTAGTCGAGAGTAAGGTTTATGTAAATTTTTACGAGAACGACCTATATCCATGTGCTACAAGAGAATCCTTTTTCCATGTGTGTAATGTTGTGAGCAAATGAGATTTGTATGCCAACGTGCATGTTATGCCTTGCTTCCGCGGCTAGTACAAGCGAAGAAGTTTTAGATTGAGATTGTTGGTTGTGTGCGAGGTTCTTTGAGCAATCAGAAATTTGCAGCCACAAAGTAGCACAGCCTGACTCACCGAATTTGGAGGGGCTTCATCACCGGTGACGTACAATTTGAGAACGAATCCGACAGAGGCGCTGCTGCAGTGCGATAATTCGCCGAACTACGCAGGCCACGATGGGGACTAGGCCATGGCAACCGTGAAGAAGGGTCATTATGGCGCCATTGGCGTGTGTGGGCTCTCGCGGTGCTCCTATCTCTTCCCCAAGATCACGCGGCTTCATTTTCGGATGGGCGATGCGTCGGAGACTCTCCGGTAACGATGGGGGTGGTGCGGCGTAGCTCGGTGCCGAGAAGGGCGGCACGGTCTGCCTATACTTGCTGAGATTCGCCCTTCTGGGAGCTAACTATGGTTTAATCACCCAAGTAGGTTGATTTTTCAAACAAAACGAAACCGCTTCTCAAAATGAAAATTATTTCTCCCTCTGTTTCAAAATAATTGAAATTTTAAATTTGTCCAGAGTCAAACTTCCTTAAATTTGAAAACCTCTATAGAAAATATGCTAAGATCTACATGACCAAATACACATAGTACAAAAATATATTTTATAAAGAATCTCACAAGACTTATTTATGTTTTGTAGATGTCAATACATTTTTCTATAAATTTGATCAAATTTGAACAAGTTTGACTTAAAAAGAAACCTTAAACTTCAATTATTTTGGAATGAAAAATAGTATACTAGACTTGGTTAGTGTTAAGGGTGTTCCGCATAAGCCCGCTAAGTCAATCAGCTAGTATAAATTTAACTAACTACGTCAGGCTACAACTGATTTGACTGATTTTGAATATGAAGCGGGCCGGCTAGTTAAATGTGCTTGGATGTGTACACCATAATACTAGTTCCTTTTCCTCATCACAAAATAAAAAGTACACATTTGCAGCATCCTATAGTAGTATATCCATACGCAGTACATTACTTAAGCTAGTACACTGCTCGAGTAAACATATACAATGATCTGAAGAAAGAGGGTAAATATATAGTACTCTCCCTCCGTAAAGAAATATAAGAGCGTTTAGATAACTAAAATAGTGATCTAAATGCTCTTATATTTGTTTACAAAGGGAGTACAATAGTACTGGTCGAAGATGGGGATTCAGTTGCTCATTTCTTTCGATTTGATTGAGTTGTACTACTCCATTTTACAACAGTATCTTAGTCCGTAAGTAAGAGCACACATGCAGGATGCATGCACGCGTAGGCACCTTGCACATACGCAACCGAATGCTCACTCAGCCATGTGCGCGAGCCATGTTAGTCATGGACATCTCTTTGCATGTTGGATATGGGCGATATTGTCAAAATATCACAGCCATGTCCATGAACCTTGCTTCATCGACGACGAGAACATGATCAACACGCGTCCGGCCGCCCGCCCGGCCGGCGGGACGGCTAAATCGGATTTCTTATATCGGAGTAAGGGGAACTCAAAATGGACGTGGCATGCTAGAAACGATCCTACTTGGAAAATGTCTCGGTAATTTCGCAGGAAAAGATCAATTCCCGGGCACCCCAGATATATTATTACCCTTAATAATTTCCTTGGCGAGGAACAAGACCGGCACAACCCAGTAGATCCCGATCGAGTCCGTTAATGGTTTGCCCGGCCGTAACCTCGGACCGGGCCAGAGCCAAAGCCAGTTTCGGCATAGAATAACCGGGGGCGACGTGCCCCCACCCCGGAATAATGATAAGCTAGCATGGCCCGGGGCACCCCCAGTCCGAAATCTGGCAGGCGCCGCAACAGACGTTCGCTCCGTCGTGTAGGTCGCGCCTACCATTTCGCCAAGGCATTCCCACGCGCGCGGCGACCGTGTCCTCCTCCTCTCCTCGGCTCCGCTCGCCACGCACGCAGCGGCAGCTACTTAATCCTCGCACCATCGCCATCCCCACGTCTAATTGCCCGCGCGAACGCCAAGCCTGGCTTAACTCCCGATTAGCTAGCTATAACCGAGAAGAGACCACCGGCGGCCGTAGTATATAAGAAAGTTCGTGAGTTGTGACGACCACACCAACCATCCCAGCCTAGCCCGTACCAGCAAACCGCGTCGACGGGCTGGTACTGCTGCTGCTACTACTACGGGAAGGCCGGCGCCATCGCCGAGGACGCCCAGCTCGGCGAATCATTCCGTCCATGGCTTGATTGTCTGCCCGTATAACAGCAAAGCGATCCAAGACACGGTTGCGAGAAAGGTACCGACAGGTCGTGCTGTTGATTCATTACTAGGTGGGAGGGAGCAAAGCGAAGGGAATACCATCGATCGGCCGATGGTTGCGCACAAGGCGGCCTCGTGGCTGCCCGTGGACTTCCGGCTGCCCGCGGTGCCGCAGGCGGCGCTGGGCATACTGGCGTTCGAGGCGGGGGCGGCCATGTCCAAGCTGCTCTCGCTGCACCGCTCGCTCTCGGAGCAGGAGGTCTCCCGGCTGCGCTCCGACGCCATGCGCTCGCCGGGGGTGGCCTACCTCAACTCCACCGACCAGGCGTTCCTCCTCCGCCTCGCCTGCGCCGAGCTGGTGCTGTCGCTCGACGCCGCCGCGGCCGCCGTCGCGCGCCTCGGCCTGCGCTGCGGCATCGACTTCGCCGGGGTGTACGCGAGCATCAAGGCTGGCTCGCACGACGCGCGCCTCGACCTGCTCGCCGCCAAGGGGCTCAAGGTCAAGGCCAAGAAGATGGAGCGCCTCGTGGCGGCCACGTCCAAGCTCTGCTCCGAGATGGAGGCGCTCGACGAGCTGGAGTCCGCCGAGCGGAAGCTCACCGTCCGCGGCTGGAGCCGTCTCAGCGGGCCGATACCGATGAAGCTCGCGGACCCGCCGCTGGCCGGCGATTCGATGGGCGCCGAGTCTCTCAAGCAGGAGATCAAGACGCAGCTGCTCAAGGTGCGGCGGCTCAAGGAGGAGTCCCTGTGGAGCCAGAGCTACGAGAAGGCCGTGGGCCTCATGGCGCGCGCCGCGTGCGCCGTGTTCGTCCGCATCTGCGCCGTCTTCGGCCAGTTCGTGCCGGGGCTTCCGCCGCCGATGCCGTCCACCTCCGCCGACAGCGTCCAGACCAGGCTGTCGAAGCTGCTGATGAGCCCGCGGACTGGGAAGACAAAGGCATCGTCGGGGCCGATCACGCGGCGGGAGCGGGAGGGGGCGGGGGCGCCGTCCCGGGTGCACCCGCCGATGCAGCAGCTGAGCAGTTCGTGTCCAATCATCGGCCAGAGGCCGCTGTCGGGGCAGAAGGGCGGCGTAGACTGGCGCAAGCTCCTGGACCCGCCGGCCAGCACGGTGGGCGGCGCGGGGCTGGACCAGCAGTACGCGAACGTGATCGTGTCGGCGGAGGAGCTGCTGCAGATGGAGGCGGAGGGGCGGCAGGAGGAGGCGAACGCGGAGCGGGCGGAGATGTACGAGATGCTGCCCGGGAAGCTCCGGGCGGCGGTGCGGTCGAAGCTGCGCGACTGGTGGCGGGACCCGGGGCCGCTGGACGCCGGGCTGGCGGAGGGGTGGAAGGAGGCGGTGGAGCGCATCATGGCGTGGCTGGGCCCGATGGCGCGCGACACGGTGCAGTGGCAGTCGGAGCGGAACATGGACCGGACGCGGCGGTTCGACGGCGGCACGCGCGTGTACGCGCTGCAGACGCTGCGGTGGGCGGACAAGGACAAGGCGGAGGCGGCGATCGTGGAGGTGCTCGTCGCGCTGAGCTGCGTCTGCTGGTACGAGGAGCGGCGGCGCGGCTCCGTGCGCGTGAGCTGATCGCCCTCGGCCCACCCGCCGCCCACGGAGGCCGTTCAACGACGGCGCCATGGCATGGCGAGCACACGCCTTGTCCAAAGCCCATTCTTTTCTTTTCTTCCTTCTTTGGTTCGTTTGTCAAAGCATTGATTTGAAGAATTGAATTTTTTGGAGGGGTTGGTGTTAGATCATCAGGGGGTAGTGGCCACGCGTTAGTAGCAGCTATAGTGGATTGTAGCAGCAGTAAATCGTTCTGTAGTTTGAAAATTTGGAGGGAGAAAGAAAAAGCCAAGGTCCAGTGGTTGGCCACTTCACTGTCAATGGCGTGAGGCTGGCATGACAGGCCGGTCTCACGCCGGTGACAGCGAGCGTCCGGTGTATAAGTTTGTCTGATTTGTACGTACAATGAATACACGATTGATTCTTTGAAATTTTGTGGGGAATTGTTCAAGCACGCACGCAGGAAATCCTTGCCGGCACGGTTCTCCTGTCCTTTACAGGATGGTGGCGAAGTCGTAGGCGCTCAGCTACCGCCGTTGAACACATTGATACTTATCTGACTTGTATTCTACCCGCGGTGAATGGCTTATGACTGCGCCACAAGTAAAATTTCTACACGATAGCTAGCTATATGTAAGCTGACCAAATTTGCCACTTGGGTAAGTAAATTTGGTCGGAGGAGAAACAATCAGAGGAGGAAGAAAGCTGGAGGAAGAAGAAGCGTTGAATCTTTATTTAATCTAATGATCCAGAGACGACTACATGCATCATTTTCATGCAGAGGACAGGGAAAACCCTTCTTTTTGAAGAAAAAAAAATCTAATGGTCCAGAAAATCGACTTTACCCAAAATAATTTTTCATGCGACTTATGTATAGCCGGTCAAATTTACATGGGAGTGGCTAGGCTTTAGGCCCTGTTTGGTTAAGTCCTAGGGCTTTTTTTATCCCAACTTATAAGTCTCAAGTCCATAAAAAGTCCCTACTGTTTGGTACCTGGGACTTATAAGACCCTATAAGACCATATTACAACTATAAGTCCCTAAGTCTTATTTCATAAGTCCTAAATACCCACTTTAAGTCCCTATAAGTCCTTCCTGTTTGATTTAGATGGGACTTACAGTGACTTTTTGAAGTCCCTAAACCAATAAGTCCATGTAAACAAACACCCTCTTAGTCGCGTCAAAATGTTTTTGTTCCTCTTCTTCTCTAACCGCCGCAGATGCAACCTAAGAGCATCTCCAGCCGTTCGGCCCCCCAGGACGGTGAAAAAAAGCCGCTTGAGGGCGAATCGGCACAAGTTTGGCGCTTGGGTGCGACTCGGTCCCTAGCCGTCGCCCATCAGGTCGCCCTGGGTTCGGCGAAATTTACAGAGAAACTTGTGGAAACTCGGCGATCTGGTACGAACTCGGTGAAATTTCATTGAAATTCGTAAAAAAAAAGTAAAAACATGCAAACTACGCCAAATTACGCTAGCCGCTAGCCACTACGCCGCGTCCGCCGCCCGCCGTCTACATGCCGAGAAGCCTGTAGAAGTGGGTGTAGTCATCGTCGTTGTCGTCGTCACGCGCCCCGCCGGAGCCACCCCCGTCCCTGCTGCAACCCTGCCCAAGGTCGCCGACGCGCGACCGGGCACTGGACGACCCGACCTCGTCCTCCTCGTCGCTGTCGAGGACGATGACGCCGCCCTCCTCGCGGGGGCGTCACCGGGCCTGGAGCTCCGCGTACGCCTCGCGTTGGCGGCGCACCTGCTCGCGGACGTAGTCCTTCTTTGCCCATTTTAGGGCGGACTCATTGTCGGGGGCCACCATGCCGGCGTGCTCCGGCTTCACGGGGAACAGGCCCGGCTCGGGCTTCGGCCGAACCAGGCAAAGGAAGCGCGGGGAGGGGCGGGCACCCTCGTTGATGACGAGGGCGCCGCTGCAGTGTCTCCTCCGGCTCTGGCTTGACGGGCCGGAGAGCCGGCGAGCCTGAGGAGAGCGAGCCAGAGCCCGACGACGAGGACGTCGGCTCCATTCGCCGCGGCGTTCAGGAACTGCCGTGGCAGCGAGAGAAGGACGGTCGCGTCGGGTGCTCGAGGCGCGACACGTTGCCGGTCTCGATGTGGTCGAGGACGGCCTCGAGGGTGCGGCCGGGGACGCCCCACCACTCGCGCCGTCCTTCCGCGTTGAGGCGGCCGCGGGGAATGACGTCGTTGACGGAGGCGATCTGCTCCTCGCGGCGGTGCTCGAAGTACATCATCCACAATGTTTCGTTGTCGCGCGCGTACCTCGGCTCGTTCCGCTGTTTCTCCATAAGGGAGGAGCGGATGCAGGCGATCTTCGCCCGCCGTGCAGCCCCTTCGGGCACCGACGGCACCGGGACGCCGCCGGCGCTCAGCCTCCATGCCCCCGGCACGCGCATGTCAGGGGCGCCGGGTACTCGGCCTCGTAGAGGAGGCGCGCCTCCGGCTCTTGGAGGCGGCGGCGCCCGAAACCGTTCGCCGCCGCGCCATCGCCTGGAAACCTCTCGGTCATCTTTGCTTTGTTCGTCGGCGGGAAGGCGGGAAGAACTGCTTTTGCGAGGGCGGACGAAGAGGGAGGTCATGGCGTTCACCGGCGGGGAGGGGTCGCCTTTTTATAGCCCAGCGGGGCGGCGGGGAGGCTGCATGTTGGACGACACGTGACGGGAGCTGGCGGGACGCGCGTTGACGACTCCTTCACTGCGCCGCCCATGAGGCATCAATGGAGCATCAATGAAGGTTGACCGGCGCGGCAGCCTTGGCCAGCCTTGGCATTATTCCCGCGGAAATAGAGGCGATGAGGGCAACGAAGCGGCGTCTCGCTGACTAGGTGGGCGCGCCCCTGTTCGCGCCAAAACCGCTCGACCCGGCGCTCGCGGGCGCCCCCAGCGCACCGGGTTCGGCCTGGTTCCGCCGACGCTATTCACGGGCCAAACGAACGAAAAATGGATTGTTGGGGCGCGACTGAACCGTTTTTTCGACGCCGACATAAAAAAATCGCCTTAAGGAACCGTGTTGGGGGCGCGGCTGAAGATGCTCCAAGCCGTTCTGACCCTGGCGGCGACTGGTGGGGAACATTGCCCCGCTCTCCCTTCGCCGCTGCCCATCGATGTGTGGCCCATCTCTGGTCATCCCTCTAAATCGACGCACCACCAGATTCTCACGACGAGCATGTTCCCCATGTACTCGAACCGTTAGCCTTCAAAGTTCAAACTCGCCTCGGTCGGCTCGCCGCCGGTTATGGCTCGTTTCTGACCGAGGCCCTCGCCTCCTGCTTCCTTCTCCCCTGAATTGACCGACCCAAATTCTTAAACCAGGCAACTTACCTCCAGCTAAACTAAATTTACTAAATTTATATGGATAGGAAAAGTCAAAACACTGCAACCAGGATCACAAGTATTCTCCATCTAGCTGAGATTCATTCAATTGGAATCTTAAAAACGTGAGATCGAGAAACGATGATCCTTTTGACCAAGTAGCCGAATCCATTTACAGGCATGGCACCAGACAGTGTGAATCCACATGGCGCTTAGTCGCCGTTGATGCAGTTCGGTACCTAGAGGCCATAAACAAATTGGTTAGCTCAACGATCGATCAGAGAAGCAAAGCCTAATCATTTTTCTAGTGCTATATCTTAAAGAACCTACTCAGCGATTAAGTGGTGCAATTCACATGGCCCGGAGCCAATCTAACGCTTTCCAGGCCTAGTTTAGTGCCCAAGCCACACCCTCAGAGCAAAAAAGAAAAGTTACCAGTCAAAGGAAGCAAGAGAGCCTTCCTGGCGCTACGCTGTGAGGTCAGCCAAGAACATGCACGATCTCTTGTACTAAGTTCTGATTAATCCTAATGGCCACTTACTACTGGTAACCTCCCGTGAGCCGGACAAAGAGATGTGTGCAAGCACTTTGAGTTTTCTTTCTTCCAAAGCTGTACGTAGCTTTCTGCGGGAGGCCATGGCCGTCGTCGTCGGCGCCACCTCAGTCGGGCGGTCAATGCGCACCACCGCCTGTTTCCCGCGCTTGGTGGAATAGTGCGCCCGTCAGGACGCCACTTCCGCCGCTCCCACCGCGTTTCGTGGCCGTCTTCTTCGCGGTCGCAGCCCAGAGTATTCAACTCTGCGCCACCGTCAGGTAGGGTTCGGCTTGCTTTGCGTTGCCATGCAGAGGCGGTTGACCGTCCGAAAATAGATAGATAACCGGAGCCTCGGCTGCTGCGGATCATGCGGGTGTGCGATGCGCGTACAACGCGCTGAAGCCAATCATTCTGCCCGCATGATGATTATGGGCTTGCTTCTGACTTTTCCCTTGTCTATTCCTCTGGGTGCGCTGTGATTTGTGGAGCATTTCATGTTCTGCGTGTGGTGTGGTGAGGAGAATGGGACGTCATAACGGAGTCGGCACCGAACTCCGGTGACCGGTGGAGTATTTTATATTTAACCAAAAAGGGACCGGTAGATCATGTGGTAGTATTGGTACTCCCTCCGTTTCTAAATATTTGTCTTTTTAGAGATTTCAACAAATGACTACATACGGAGCAAAATGAGTAGATCTACACTCTAAAATATGTCTATATACATCCGTATGTGATAGTCATTTAAAATCTCTAAAAGGACAAATATTTAGGACAGAGGGAGTAGATGACAGTGCATGGTGATGGAGATCGGACACTTGTGTTTAGTGTATTCTAGCATTTGGGGTGCACATCATCACTTGCATTGGGCAGCAGGTTCAGCACCAGTAGAGTTCCTTGTCAGCCAATCCATGAGAATATCTACACGCTGCAGTAAAGACCAGCTTTGATACGTTGTCTACCGCATGTATATAGAATTTGGGTCTATATTTATACCGTTGTACCTTTCTCTCTCCATCTTGTATATTTATACATCTTGGGAGACAAATAGAGGCCGGTCCACCTTGTACCTAATATATGTGCGTCATGCACACGATCAATGAATTATTGATGCATGCAATCCCTTCTTTCCAACTAACATGGTATCAGATAGCACGCCGATCCCTTTCCCCGCTTTCGCCTAACCCTGCCGCCGCCGTCCTATAGCCGCCGCCGCCCCTTGCTGCGTCGCCGCCGCCGCCGCTGTACACCGCCGCCGCGCCTCCCTCTACACCGCAGCCGCCGCCCCTCTTCCCGGTCGCCGCTGCCCCCTTGCCCTTAGCCGCCGCACTCCTCCACCCTCCCCTACCCAAGCCGCCGCCACCCTCCCAACGCCGCAGCTCCGCATGGCGTCTCCCCTCTCCAGCAACTCCAACCCCTTCGCTGGACCCGCGCCCGACGCCACTGCCGTTCGCGATCTCGACATCCACACCCGTGTCCCCATCAAGCTCGACCAGTCCAACTCTTCGTACTACGCATGGAAGACCTACTTCAACCTCCTCTTCCGCGAGTACTACCTCCTCGAGCACGTCGACGGGAGTGTTGATGGCGACCTCATGGCGGGCGATCCGGATTGGGCGGCCACTGAGGCCTCTCTCATCCGGTGGTTCTATCTCACCGTCTCGCCGGACATCTTTCCACACGGTCGTCTCGGAGGATGACGACGCGTGTGCCGTGTGGACCAAGATCAACAATCTCTTCACCGATAACAAGCTTCAACGTCTTGTGTTTTTGCAGCAGGAACTTTTTGGGTGCCACCAAGATGACTCCTCCATTGATGACTACTGCATGCGCCTCAAGCGCCTCGCCGATCAGCTCCGCGACATCGGCGCCAAGGTGTCGAACGAGCTCATGCTTAGCACCCTCACCGCCGGCCTCAATGAGGATTTCGGCAACGTGGCCTCGAACCTCTCCCTGCTGCCGAACCTGACCTTCCAGTCCGTCATCGCGTATTTACGCTTGGAGGAAAGTCGGATGAAGAAGGTCAAGGCTCGTGTCCACCACACCGCCCTCGCCGCCGGGACATCTCGTGGGCATCCGCAGCCCGCACCGCCCCAACCACGCCCGCCGGCGCCACCGGGGTACTACCCCCTCCCGCTTGCTCCGCCCGCATCTCCCGCTCCGCAACAGCAGCAGGAAGGCGGGGGCGGCGGTCGCCGCAACAGGCGCCGTGGGGGCGGGGGCGGCGGCCGGCCCCAACAGCAGCAGCAGCAACCGGGGTACGGGGAGGCTCAATGTCATCATACGCCCCCCGCCTTGGTCGGTCGGCACCAACCCATGGACCGGGATGGTACATGCATACCACATGCCGGTGCCGTGGGCCAGGGGCATCCTCAGCCCGCACCCCACCGGCCCTTAGGCGCACTACGCCGCCGCCCCGTACCAGGCAGGAGGCATCGGCCATGCCGCGGCCCTGTACCAGGCGAGCGGCGCCGGCTACCCGCTGGCGCCCGCTCCGGTCGGCCACCCGCCGTAGGGCGGCTACGTGGCGCCCCCCGCGCCGCTCCAGACCGGCGGCTCCGTGGGACCCCGCCCTCCTCGCCGTGCTGCACTCGGCACCGTCTCCCTCCAACTATGGAGGCGGCGGTGATTGGTACATGGACACAGGAGCTACCGCCCACATGACGTCACACCCCGGTAACCTTGTCTCCTCCTTCCCGATCACCACTTCGAACCGTATCACCTTCGGTGATGGTTCCTCCGTACCCATTACTCATGTTGGTCATAGTTTCTTTCCGTCTACTTCTACGCCTACTAACATGTCTAATGTTCTTGTCTCACCTAACCTAGTTAAAAATTTTGTCTCTGTTCGTCGTCTTGCACGTGACAATCCTCTCACCGTTGAATTTGATGGTCTTGGTTTCTCTGTGAAGGACGCCCGTACACGGATGGTGCTCCACCGATGTGACAGCCCGACGGCCTGTATCCGGTGCACCCCGCCTCCACCTCCACCGCCACCGCCCCAGTCGCCCTCGCCGCCGGTGTCGACCTTTGGCATGCGCGCCTGGGTCATCCCAACTCCACCGTCCTTCGCCAGATTCTCAAGAGTTTTTCATTTTCCTGTAATAAGTTCGACGAGCACACCTGTCATGCTTGTCGTCTCGGCAAACATGTTCGTCGACCGTTTAGCGAGTCAACACTATTTCTTCTTTTTTGTTTCAGTTAATCCATAGTGATGTTTGGACATCTCCTGTTGCGAGCAACACGGGCTTCATATATTATCTTGTTTTACTTGATGATTATTCTCACTTTGTGTGGACGTTTCCACTTTGCCGCAAGTCCGATGTTCTTCCCACTCTCACGGCTTTTTACTCCTACATCACCACCCAGTTCGGGCGCCCTATTCTCGCCCTCCAAACTGACAACGGAAAAGAGTTTGACAACACTGCCACGCGTCACCTTCTTGCATCTCACGGCACTACCTTCCGTCTTACATGTCCATACATATCCCAGTAGAACGGCCGTGCCGAGCGGATCCTCCGCACTCTTAACGACTGCGCACTACTAGGAAAAGGGCTATAGATGGAAATGACACTAATGGCGCACCAGACAAGTGGTGTGCCATTAGTATATACTAATGGCGCACCACCCTCTGATGCGCCATTAGTGTTGAAATTACTAATGGCGCACCCTGACCACGGTGCGCCATTAGTACCAAATATTTTTTTTTGAACTAGTGCGCCTGTCCAAACATACTAATGGCGCATCCCCTGGTGGTGCGCCATTACTAGTTGTAACTAGTAATGGCGCACCATCCAGGAGGTGCGCCACTAATGTTATTTTTTTTATTATTGCTTTTATTCCTTTTTTTGCAAAAGTTCTAATGGCGCACCGCCAGGGGGTGCGCCATTAGTAACCTGGATTACTAATGGCGCATTTGTTGCTGGTGCGCCATTAGTAAGTGGGCAGCAACAAGATATTTTGGACAGCCTCTCCTCCCACACTCACTTTCTCCCCACTTCATTCTCTCCACCGCCTCCTCCTTGTCTCGGGTGCCTCCTCTTTTTCACCTCATTTCCACCATAGATTCATTCAAATTAAGTGGTTAAGTTACCTTGTTTTGCTAGGTAAGTAAGGGGGAAGCTATATTTATGTTGTTCTCCCTACAAACAATGTGCACATGCACTTTTTATGGCCTAGCTAGATCTATGTATGTTTGTGGTGTTGCATATGTTTGTGGTGTTGCATATGTGTTTGTGTTTGGAGGTGTACCGGTATTTGAAATGCGATAGTTGCCAATATTTTGCCGGAATGTTGATTCATTTCCGTTTCGGCGAGAATTTTGGCATTAAGCATTCTTTTTGGTCCTATTTTTAGGGAAAGTCATGCCAAATTTTTTCTTGGTTCTAAAATATCGTTTTGCTCTACCCCGCAGGCGACCATGGTCCGCACGATGACCGAAGGCATCGTGAATAGGTTTTTGAGGTCCGCGAAGGCCGAGATGCTTCAAAAGAACGAGACGGAGATAAGATGTCCGTGTCGAAGATGCAAGCTGAATAGCCTTATTGCGGACCCGGATTCCGGGCAGGTGCGGGACCACCTGCTCTTGCGTGGTTTCATGGATGGCTATCGGTGGCAAGGTGATGATGATGACTACGAAGTCGTTCATGGGGGCCGGGCAAGAAATGAGGAAGGGCAGCAAGACAACCACCGCGGCTCGGGGGGCGAGAAGACGAAGAATCCCCAGGAGATGATCACGACGGTGATGCTGTACACAGTCATCATGTAGAAGATGCAGGACATGATGATGATGCCGGCGGAGCAGACGACGTTGGACCATCGATGGGCTGGGTGCAGGACCCTCATATTCAAGAGCTGCTTCTCAAGCAGACGGATAACGCAAGAGCTGCCGCCCGAGAGAAAGCCAAGATGGATCAACTTGAGTTAGACGCGGTTACTCCGTTGTATGAAGGATGCAGGCCCGAGGATACCCGCCTGAAAGTAACGCTCATGGCTCTGGAGATGAAGGTAAAACACAAAATGACCGACGCATGCTTTGACGAGAACATGTCATTCTGGCACGAACGTCTTCCCAAGGGGAACAAGTGCCCGACCAGTTTGGAGGAGGCAAAGAAAATCGTGTGTCCTCTGGATTTACCGCACGTGAAATACCATGTGTGCATGAACAATTGCATCATTTATCGGGACGAGCACGCGGAGTCTACAATATGTCCGGTGTGCGGTGTCACTCGATACAAGAAGAGGAAGAAAGCTCCTCGAAAAGTGGTGTGGTACTTTCCGATCACTCCTCGTCTGCAGCGGTATTTCGCGGATCCTAAGGTAGCAAAGCTCCTGTGTTGGCACGCGGATAGGGAGGAGAAGAAGCGAGAAGATGACGCAAATGAACCGGAGATAGATAAAAAAGACAAGATGCTGAGTCACCCTAAGGATGCGAGCCAGTGGCAAGCATTGAACTTCGAATACCCAGAATTTGGGAACGATCCAAGGAACATCGTGCTGGGCGCGAGCACCGATGGAGTCAATCCGTTTGGCAGCCAGAGAAGCACACATAGCACCTGGCCTGTGTTTGTGTGGATGTACAACCTTCTCCCCTGGTTGTGCATGAAGAGGAAGTACATTCACATGAGTATGCTAATTGAAGGGCCGAAACAACCAGGGAACGACATCAATCTGTATCTGGGGCTGCTGAAAGAGGAGCTTGACACGCTGTGGAAAACGCCAGCCAATACGTGGGACGCCGCAGAGAAAGAATATTTCCCTATGAGAGCCGCACTGCTCACGACGGTGCACGACTATCTCGGTTACGGATATCTTGCGGGGCAGGTAGTCCACGGATTTTCTGGATGCGTAAGGTGCATGGATGACACAACGTATCGCCAGCTAGATAGAGATCCCGGGTCTTCGAAAACCGTGTTCATGGGACATCGAAGGTGGCTTCGCGACGATGACCCGTGGAGGAAACGCAAGGATCTGTTCGATGGTGAAACCGAACCCCGAAAACGCCCGTGTACGAGGAGCAGCGAGGAAATAGACAAGCTGTTGAAAAATTGGAAAGACTGCCCACTGCCGGGAAAGAAGCAAAAGGCGCCAGAGCCGGGAAAGAAGCGAAAGGCGCCAGAGCCACTGCTGAAGGTATGGAAAACAAGGTCTGTTTTCTGGGACTTGCCGTACTGGAAGATCCACCGTGTGCCTCACAGCCTTGATGTCATGCATATCACGAAGAACGTGTGCGAGAGTCTGCTTGGTACCCTGCTCAACATGCCAGAGAGGACCAAAGATGGGCCGAAAGCAAGGGCAGACTTGAAATCAATGGGCATCAGGCAGGAGCTTCATGCTATATATGATGATGATGATGATGATGATGATGATGATGAGGCGAAGCAGGACACAAAAAGTCGTCGCAAAGGCAAAAAGGCCAAGAAGATCGGAAATGACTACCCTCCCGCGTGCTTCACTCTAAGTCAGGAGGAGATCGAGCAGTTTTTCACCTGCCTCCTAGGAGTAAAACTTCCTTACGGTTACGCGGGGAAGATAAGCAGATACCTAGACCCAGCGAAGCAGAAGTTCAGCGGGATGAAGTCTCACGACTGTCACGTGCTGATGACATAGATACTTCCAGTTGCAATCCGTGGGATCATGGACGCGCACGTCCGTGAAACGCTATTTGGCCTATGCAACTTCTTCGACGTCATCTCTCGGAAGTCGATTGGCGTGAGGCAACTCAGAAGGCTACAGGAAGAGATCGTGGTGATACTATGCGAGCTTGAGATGTACTTCCCGCCCGCATTCTTCGACGTTATGGTGCATCTGCTGGTCCATATAGTGGAGGATATCATCCAACTCGGGCCGACGTTCCTGCACAACATGATGCCGTTCGAAAGGATGAATGGTGTCATCAAAGGATACGTTCGCAACATGTCACGTCCAGAAGGAAGCATAGCCAGGGGCTTTCTGACCGAAGAGTGCATCTCCTACTGCACGAATTATCTAGGCATCGAGAACCCCGTTGGTCTGCCCGTCAACAGGCACCTCGGCAGGCTCGCTGGATGGGGTCACCGTGAGGGTCGCCGCGAAATGCATGTCGACTTCGAGGGTCGACTCGCCGACTTTGAAAGAGCAAACCTAGTCGCGCTACAACACATAGACGTGGTCGATACTTGGGTGGTAGAGCACAAAACGTTTATTAAAAAGACGTACAATGACCGAGGCCAACAGAGGACGGACGGAGATACACTCAAAGAGCACAACTCATGTTTCACGCGTTGGTTCAAGCATAAGCTTCTGTCGTACCCTTTGCATGAGGATTCTTCTGCGGAAGAACAACTCATATTCGCCTTGTCACAGGGCGCCGAGCACAACCTGATGACCTATGAGGCGTACGATATCAACGGCTACACATTCTACACCGAGGCCAAGGACATGAAGAGCGATGGTTATCAGAACTCCGGGGTAACGATGGAATCCTACACCGGTAACGACAAGGACAGATACTACGGAAGGATCGAGGAGATCTGGGAGCTGAGCTACACTGGAGAGAAGGTCCCGATGTTCGGTGTCAGATGGGCCAAGAACGTCATAAAAGAAGACTGGTATTTCACCACCATGGTTATACCCGAAGCCAAATCCAAGACCGCGGGCGCAAACGTCACCGCGAAAAATGAGCCATGGGTACTGGCTTCCCAAGTGGACCAATTCTTCTTCATTACCGACCCGCCAAAGCCCAGTCGTGTTGTCGTGAGGAGAGGCAAAAGGAAGATCATCGGAATGGATGGAGTAGCCAATGAGCAAGACTTCGACAAGTACGGCGACCCGAGGATCGAACATGACGACGATGATGAAGTAGCAGCATACACCACAAGAAGAAGCAGGACCACCCTACCTAAAGGACGTCCGTTCCACAGAAGAACTCCATTTGCGAAAAAGAAGGGCAAGAAGATTGTGAACATATAGCTAGCTAAGATCGATTGTATTTAAATCGTAGCCTTCATTTCTCGATTGTATTTCATGGGTACTTTTTGAACTATCATGAATATTTTTAAATTTCATGGACACTCGATCTCGATCCCCCTCCATCTCGATCGCTATCCCACCTCGCCAGATCCGGCCCCCCTCGCCGCCGAGCACCCCCCCAGTCCACCGGCCGCCGCCGCCGACCCCCCGCACCCTCGATTCCCCTACTCAACCGCCGCCGCCGACCCCCCGCACCCCGCGCACCGTCTTATAAAAAAAATTAGTATCAAACAGCTTTTTAAATGCTACTGTCTTATAAAAAAAATATTACTGTTATTATTTAAACAAGTTTGAACATATTTAAACATAAATAAGTATCAAACAGCTTTTTAAATGCTAAAAAAAATTTGTGGAGCCTGGGAGTCGAACCCAGGACCTCCTGGTGTGAGAACTGGCTGCTGACCAATCGAGCTAGTAGAGTGGGCTTGACATAGATAGGTTCTGGTACTACATAACCTTTTGGCTTGAGTTGAAATAAAAAAAAATACTAATGGCGCACCACGGTGAGGTGCGCCATTAGTATGGACATGCTAATGGCGCACCACGGTGAGGTGCGCCATTAGTATTGTGGCCCCCCTTCGCCCGATCCCCCCTTCCCCCGATCCCCCTTCGCCCGATCCCCCTCGCCAGTTCTCTCCCTCTCGATCCACCGCCGCCGCCGCCGCTGTCCTCGCCCTCGCCCTCGCCCTCGCCCTCTCCCTCCCTCGCCCTCTCCTCGCCGCCCGGACGCCGCCCGGACGCCGCGCCGACGCCGCCTCGACC
>NC_041385.1:641266470-641269598 GCF_002162155.2 Triticum dicoccoides | reverse complement strand
AACCTTCATCCGCTGCACTACACCTTCGTTCGGCTATTTTCGCTGAGTATGGAGATGCGGATCATTTGCGACAAGACCCCGGACATCGTGATAGTCGACCCCTTCTACATGCGTGCCAAGATCTTGGGCAGCGCTGGGGACCGGCAAGTCGCGAGTTCTTACCTCGAAGGCGTCATTCTGGCAAACCAAGATAAGGATAACTTCCTCGTGCCTTACTTTCCCGAGTAAGTCCTCCCCTCAACCGGCCCGTAACATATGAATTCTTACTTTTCGATCGTTTTTCTTTTAACATTCCGTGTTTTCTGCAGTGACACACATTGCACGCTCATCCTCCTAAGCCCCAAATATTCCATGGCCACGTATTTCGACCCGGACCGTCAGTCGAACGTAGACTACACAAATGTCAAGAAGGTTCTTGATGATGTTCTCCCCGGCTACGCCCAATCTGGAGGCACCTTCACCAGGCCTATTCGTAAGTACGACAAGCACGTGTTCTCCCACAATACGACGTTCTGCTGCGTCAAGCAGCCGCCTGGCGGTCAGAAGGGTGCCTACTACGCCATCCATCACATGCGGGCGATCGTACGGGACCATCATCAACTTTTGCTACCGAGTAAACTCAAAGATTGGGCCGCGAGCGTGTCGGCAATCCAGGACGCGGACCTCCGACAAGAATTCTTTCGCATCCAGTCGGAGTTTGCGGAAATCATCCATCAAGATGTCCTTCGTACCTCGGGGCAGTTCTACCTCAGAAATCAACCGTCCAACAGTGACATCGACACAATGCTACAAATGCAGGATGACAACGCCCGTTCTTTCATGAATCCCACGATAGACGGCGGCTTCATCCACGCTCCGGTCCCTTGAGTCGAGTTGTCTAGTTCTGAAACATCGATTGGCTCATGTTGTAATTAAACTTTAATGAACTTGTAGTATGTCTCTTTGGTTTCGAGAGTCGTTCAACTTAGATGTAATCGATGCTATTAATGTCTTCCTTTTCTCTTCCGATCGTTTTGTTGCATAATTATATATTGCTTATGTATTGTCTGTGAATTGGTACTAACGTTTCGTTTGGCTAGTGCATAGCGATGCCGACGTATGTCGTGTACAAGGGTAAGGTTCCCGGAGTCTACGATGACTGGGAGGAGTGTCGGAGACAGGTTCACCGATTCAGCGGTAACCGTTACAAAGGGTACACCACTAGGGCCAAGGCCGAATCTAGATACGCCCGCTATCTAGCGGGAGAGGGGAGGGAGCGTTGGAGGAACCGGATGAAGACGAGTTTCATCGTGATGATGCTCATCGTGATGACCGCAGCTCTCTTCTATGTGATGGTAGTTTAGATGATCGATATCGACTTGTAATGTGAAGACAAACTCGCTACTCGCGGTCTCGAGACTTGTAATATAATGTTCTATCTTTGTTCGGTCTTTTTAATTCGGAGACTAATATGATGAATTATATTCGGAGACTAATATGATGAATTGTATTCAAAGACTAATCTTCTATTGTATTCGATGAATCTGTTGTTGATGTGTGCTGTCTATATTTTGTCAAACTATACATTTTGTAACCTGTGCAAAAAACAGAAAATAAAAAGATAAAAAAACCTAATATTCATACTAATGGCGCATCACAGGACAGTGCGCCATTAGTATGACAGTGCATACTAATGGCGCATCACTGGGTAGTGCGCCATTAGTATGCTGCGGTTACTAATGGCGCATCCAGTGGTGGTGCGCCATTAGTATGCCAAAGCACATGGGTATACATGGCCCCTGGGAGGCATACTAATGGCGCACGCTGGCCTATACTAATGGCGCACCCGCGGTGCGCCATCAGTATACCAGATACTAATGGCGCACCAGGTGGTGCGCCATTAGTAAAAATTACTAATGGCGTGCTGTTAATGGCGCACCACAGATGCGCCATTAATGGCCATATTAGGTGCGCCATTAGTAGGGGTTTTTCTAGTAGTGGCGTCCGCACGTTATTGTTTCACTCCAACATGCCCCCTCGGTTCTGGCCCGATGCCCTCGCCACCGCCACTCTCCTAGTTAACATTAGACCGTGTCGTCCTCGCTGGAACTTCACCCCACACCAACTTCTCTTCGGTTCTCCTCCATCCTATGATGGTCTTCGCATCTTCGGATGTTTGTGTTATCCTAGCACCACTGCGTACCTGCTACTCTATGTGGACGACATTATCCTGACGGCATCCTCGCCTGGGCTTCTTTAGCAGCTCACGACCCGTCTTCGTGACGAGTTTGCCCTCAAGGACCTAGGAGCGCTGCACTACTTCCTTGGCATTGAGGTCGTTCGACGTGCCGACGGGTTCTTTCTGCACCAGCAGAAGTACGCTCATGAGATTCTCGAGCGCGCGGGTATGCTTAATTTCAAAACCGCGTCCACACATGTTGACACTAAGGCGAAGGTTTTTGCCTCGGAGGGCTCTCCCGCTCCGGATGCGGCGTTCTACCGCTCCATCATCGGCGCCCTGCAGTATATCACCCTCACTTGGCCTGACTTGCGGTATGCGGTTCAGCAGGTGTGCCTTCACATGCACTCCCCGCGTGATTCCAATTGGACTCTGGTGAAGCATATTCTTCGGTATATACGCGGCACTATGACCATGGGCCTCACCCTGGCGGCTTCCTCCTCCATCGACATGGTTGCCTACTCCGACACTGATTGGGCTGGATGCCTGGACACGCGTCGCTCTACGTCCGGCTACTGTGTCTACCTTGGGCCTTCGCTAATATCGTGGTCGTCCAAGCGGCAGCCCACGATCTCTCGCTCGAGTGCCGAGGCGGAGTATCGGGCAGTGGCTAACGCCGTTGCTGAGTGCTCTTGGCTCCGTCAGCTTCTCCAGGAGTTGCTTTGTGTGGTCCCCAAGGCCACGATCGTCTACTGTGACAACGTCTCCGCCATATACCTCTCCGCCAACCCCGTCCACCATCGTTGTACGAAGCATATTGAGCTCGACATTCACTTCGTACGTGAGCAGGTGGCTCATGGGAAGGTTCGTGTTCTGCACGTTCCTACCACTCAGCAGTTTGCCGATGTCATGACTAAGGGACTACCGACCGCAGCCTTCGAGGAGTTTCGGTCCAGTCTCTGTGTCTCCG
>NC_041385.1:641211698-641266111 GCF_002162155.2 Triticum dicoccoides | reverse complement strand
GCATGTGTATAGGACTTGGGTCTGTATTTATACCGTTGTACCTCTCTCTCCCCCCCTCGTATATTTGTACATCTTGGGAGACAAGTAGAGGCCGGTCCACCTTGTACCTATATATGTGCGCCATGCACACGATCAATGAATTATTGATGCATGCAATCCCTTCTTTCCAACTAACACGCTCTCGCAGTTTATCCCAACGCCTGCGAGAACTATGAGTAGTATTCCATCCGTTCCTAAATATAAGTCTTTGTACAGATTTTAATGCGAACTACTCCCTCCGTTTCTAAATATAGGTCTTTGTAGAGATTTCATTATGAACTACATATGGATGTATATAGATGCATTTTAAGTGTGAATTCATTCATTTTGCTCCGTATATAGTCCATCTAGTGTAATCTCTACAAAGACTTACATTTAGGAACGGAGGGAGTACATACAAAGTAAAATGAGTAAATCTACATTCTAAAATATATCTATGTATATATATATCGATATGTAGTTTGTATTGGAATCTCTAAAAAGATTTATATTTAGGAACGGAGTGAGTAGAAGATACTGTAGATTGAAAGAGCTCGAAGGGGATCATCAGTATGAATGGGTCATGGATGGATCGGTTGATCTTTCCTTCTTCCTTTTTTACTAAAGATACATACAAAGTCAACTGTGAAACCATTTGGCCCAGGTAAGAATAAGATGAGATCTCTCAACTTTCAATCGAAGTAGTTAATAGATTTTTTCCTAGAAAAAAGAACAGGTGCAGCTCTCCAGCATTCTTGTGTACAGTATGTCTTTTCTTTTCTCAGAGAAATATAATGTGTGCATAACTCACAAGGTAGCAGATTAGCAGCAACCTCATGATTAAGGATTAGTGACACATATTTGTGCCTTGAAAATTCAGTTGCTCCACACATTCATCATAATCTTACTGTTGCTTGTAGTCTGAACTTTGTCTCCACAGCTGGTATTAGTTGTAGATTCTCTTCCACACATAACCCTATTCTAGAGATCCTAGGCTTTTCCATTCTGCCTGTTTTTTTTTTGAATTTCACCGGGGAGGGAGAGAACTCCCCCACCTGAATTGTATTCATTTGCCTATAAGGCTTTGCAGCCTCGCAAGATGGGCTCAAGTGAACCAGAGGTACAGGGGATACATGGGAGGAGAGATAAAATAAAACAACACAACACACCGACGACACACAAGACGTCACACACAACAGGGGGAGAACAAGAAGGGAAACACAACGCAATACAACAAAGAGCACCGCCGGTGTAATCGAACGGCATCGGCCAGCCGAGACTAAACCAAGACACTGCACCGTCGACGTAATCGAAAGGCTCCACGCAACCGAGACTGCACAATGCCGCGACACCACCTGCATCACGGGGCACATTCGAAGGGTCACGCGAGGCCGAGACGACGCCACACCACCTTTGTGTCACCGGCGTCGTCGAGGGGATCGCCAAGCAGACCAAACCACGGCACTGCACCATCGACGCAATCGAAAGGCACCGCGCATCCGAGACTGCACAACGCCACAACACCACCAGTGTCGGGGGTACATTCGAAAGGACACGCGAGGCCGAGACAACGCCACGGCACTTGTGTGCCACCGGCGAGATCGCAGGGCACCGCCTAGCAGAGACACACCAAGAAGCACTCAAGCACGAACATCGCCGAAGAAGGGCACAGACCCACCGTCGACCCCCAAGCCGGCCGCAGCACCATCACATCAACCACACTCCACCGACAACCGCCACCCACGCAAGCCGTCGGTTACCACCAACAGCCATGGTCTCCAAGACGACGCCTCCAAGAAGGTAGCGGCGAACCTGCCGCCGTCGTCGTCCGATCTAGCAAAACAAGATCTTGGGCTTACGCCCGGAGACACTCTCGGGGAATTTGGGTGAACTAGACTCCTCAGCAACGCCCCCAAGGAGGTGAACGACACCAGAAATGGCGCCGCCAGAAATGGCGCCGCCGTCACCGGCATCAACAACAGTTTTTGCAAGGATTTCTCCAGGAGCCAAACACGACCAAATCGCCTCAAGATCCAAGCCCTGGCACACCTCCGGCCGCCGCCGCAGGCCACGAGAGGGGAGAAGAGCACCCCCAACTTACCACGAAAATGGGGCAGAGCACCATCGCCATGGATCCTGGGACTCCCTCCACCTCCCCTTCCCCCCTACAAGCTGGACCGGCCAGAGCAAGATCTTGCCAATAGGACCAGCCGCGCACGGACGCGAACGAGGGGAGGGATGCAGGAGAAACGCCGCCGCCCGCCAGATCTGGGGCAACACGGGGCAGCAGGTCTGGCACCGGCCGCGCACGGCGCGTCACCCGGCTAGACGCGCGCGCCCAAGCCTCCACACCAGCGCCGCCAGCCACGGGACGCCAGCGCCGAGCCAGCGAGCATCGCCACGACCACGCGCGCGAGGCCCCGCGCCCCAAGCCACCTACTCGCAGCTCCGCGCCCGCACGCGAAGCCCCACGACGCCGCCGTTGAAGCCAGAAGCCACCGGGACCAGGCCTGTTTCTTAAAGAAGTCGAGCCATCTTCTTAGCTATTAGCCGTACTTGTTTCTTAGTCTTCCCTCCGAATTTTCAGCTTCCAACTGCCAGACTTTCAGGGCTGCAAACCGTCCAGTATGCCAATCAGTTTGCGAGCATATCACTCAAACTTCAGCGTGGAAGCTTTTACTATAACTTGTCGTTACATCAACGTGACAAACCCGATCAAGAATTCAAAACCCACAGGAAAGAAACTACTTTGACAAATGGTGTAATTCATGTTATGCAATCCCGGTTTCGCTAACCAGCATTTTCTGACTCACAAGCGTCATGGGCCCACTACACAAGCGTCATGGCCCACCAACCGGTCACAACTGTGGCCCATGAGTCTATTAAGATTTCTATTCCAGGCAATTGGGCTCTGATAACAGTTATTATGCAATTCTAGGTCCGCTAACTAGCGAGTCTGACCCACGTGTGTCCTGGGCCTGCCACACGCTCATCTCAGCCCATTAACCAGGCCCATCCAAAAAGCAACACATACTATACCAAGGTTGGGCCCTATTTCCTGAGAAGATTAGCCCAATAGGAGGGGCACCCTGCCCTTATAACTTGTGCTCTGTCTCCTACCCCAACTGACGTGGGATTAACCCAACAAATATGTTAAAATATGCGCTGGATATTATCTGTACAAGTTAGGCTACAGTTCGACTTGTAATTAGCAGAGAGTTACGTATTTGAGTCGAATTGCGTAACCTGAGACTATTATATAAAGGCAACAAAGGGTAGCCAAATAGACCAGACACAATCTCGTAGTCTAGGCATAGATCATGAGAGGGACGGTCTGGATGCCCATGGCAGGGCTGATAATGGTGTGGTGGTCGGAGTCTTGTTTGATGGCCACGACGGACATATGACCAGTTGTATTATGTTGATTTAGTACACGGGGAGGAGCGCATGTAGTCATGCCTCGAGGATGTAATCATGTTGCTACACTTCGTTAAAAAAATCTTAGCGTCGTGCTTGTAAGCGGTGATTGCTTGTCCTCGACGGATCAACGTGTGCCTTGGATTATTCTAACAAGTGGTATCGATGTAAGGTTTCAAATATGCCTAGTAAGTTGATCTAGAGTGGGAGATTAGTTTGTACTAAACCCAACAATTCACAGGCTCGAAATTAATCTAGGGCTTCTCGCATTTGCTACTTCACACGCAACTCAAAATGAATTTGAAATCAATCAAATTTTTGGGGGAGAGAGACCAGCGAGACTGAGACATGACACCATGCACGACAAAGGGGAGAGAGAGAGAGAGAGAGAGATTCCTCCTCCTTGTTATGCTAATCAGGCGGTGATTTGACAAGGCCATTGACGCGGGAGGAAGGTCACAAGCACCACTAAAATCCCCAATTTGGTACGCTCCAGCAAACCCGCACCATCCTCTTAGGTGGCAGCCAATGACAGATCTGTATCGGGCAATACCACAATACGCTGCCTTTTGCGCTTTCATCCTCTCGTGTGAAAGCAAATTACCGCCCAACCAACATACCAAGGATGAAGAATCTCCGGTATGGTCAGACAATACCCTCACTGGCTATTCTCGACGCCAGCGCCACCTCTCAACCTTCACCATTGCCTCAAATCGCTGCACACACACCGCCTCATGCCATTGTGCGTAGACGATGAGGGACCCCAAGACGCAGTGTCCCACAACCATAGATTTGGAGTCATCACAAATCAAGTTGAGAGTCCACCTTGAATCCCCACATATCTGGAGCTGGATGTCGGAAACATCGCCATAGTGTCACAACCTAGTAATCAGATCCGGGGAATTTTGAGGATGAACACGAGCTAGGGTTTTGATCTGAATGTATAACCTCGAATATGCACAAGTATATTCCTCACAGAGGAAGGTTTAATGTATACATTGTTTGGAATTGGCTTGACTGGAAGGAATGGTTTACAAGCGCACAACGCTGGCTTATATATAGCCACTCTCTAGAACGGAACAGTAAACATGCGACTAATGAAACGGTACAGTAACGATGAGCGAATGCGAGCCGTTAGATCTTCATATGTTCAGCTGCTTGCCACTGTTCGATAACTGAACCCACTTGATGACTGAATCTCACCCTGGTCCTGACAATGCCCCCTCAACAAAACGAACTTGTCCTCAAGGAGTAGTCATTTATCCTGGTGCCAGCCTTCCGAAATCTTCTTAAAGAAGCGAGGGAAAGTGTTCTTAATGAAGTCTGCATCTTCCCTGGAAGAATCTTCGGGAGGGAAATTTTCCCACTGCACAAGCCACTGGACCACCGGCATGTTGTTCCTGGGAATGAGTCGCGTTTGTAACACCAGCACATGTTCTTGCTTGATGTGTCCGTCCTCCGTGACCAAAGGAAGATTTTCACAAGGGACAACCATAGGACCAATGTGTTGTTTAAGCTCACTGACATGAAAAACTGGATGTATTTTTGTCCCTTCTGGGAGTAGCAGATGATAAGCTACATTTCCTACTTTGTGCAGAACTTTGAACGGACCGTAGAACTTGCTTTGGAGTTTAATATGCGACTTGGCACCAAAAGCATTCAGTCTGTAGGGATGCATTTTGATATACACCATGTCTCCTTCTTGGAAAGAGCGTTCCACTCGTTTTTATCTGCAAACTTTTTCATGCGCTGTTGTGCCACCAGAAGATTTTGCTTCAAGGTTGCTAACAGTTGTTGCCTGTTGGTCAACATTTCTTTGGCTTCATTGTCATGGATAATGTACTCACTGATTTGTGGGGGAGGATAACCATAGAGAGCTTCAAATGGTGTCTTTTGTAGAGAAAAGTGAAAACATGTGTTATACCAGTATTCTGCCATTGGGAGATGGTGAACCCACTGTTTAGGATGTTCAGAAGTTAAACATCTGAGTGCACTGGTTGACTCTCTCCGTCTGGCCATCCGATTGAGGGTGATAAGCAGAACTAAATCTCAATTCAATCTTCATAGCTGAGAAAATATCCTTCCACAATTGACTGGTGAAAATTTTGTCCCTGTCAGACACAATAGCTATTGGGGGACCTTGCAGCTTGATTATATTGTCTATGAAGATTTGAGCAACACTCCTAATAGTAAAAGGATGGGCCAAAGGCCGGAAATGAGCAAATTTAGTCAGTCTGTCAACCACTACAAAAATTACTTCCTTTCCCTCAGACTTTGGCAGCCCCTCAATGAAGTCCATGCTTGATACGTCTCCAACGTATCTATAATTTTTGATTGTTCTATGCTATTATATTACCTGTTTTGGATATTTATGGGCTTTACTTTACACTTTTATATCATTTTTGGGACTAACCTACTAACCGGAGGCCCAGCTCGAATTGCTGTTATTTTGCCTATTTCAGTGTTTCGAAGAAAAGGAATATCAAACGGAGTCCAAACGGAATGAAACCTTCGGGAGCGATCTTTTTGGAACAAACGTGATCCAGAGGACTTGGAGTGCAAGTCAAGAAACAAGCGAGGCGGCCACGAGGGTTCCCGGCGCGGCCCCTAGGGTTGGGCGTGCCCCCACCCTCGTGGGCCCCTCGAGCGTCCACCGACGTACTTCTTCCTCCTATATATACCCATGTACCCCGAAATCATCAGGGGCGACCACGAAAAACTATTTCCACCACCGTAACCTTCTGTATCCGCGAGATCCCATCTTGGAGCCGTCGCCGGTGGTCTGTTGGAGGGGGAATCCACCACGGAGGGCCTCTACATCAACTCCAGGGCCTCTCCGATGAGTTGTGAGTATTTTACCACAGACCTTCGGGTCCATAGTTATTAGCTAGATGGCTTCTTCTCTCTCTTTAATTCTCAATACAAAGTTCTCCTTCCTCTTCTTGGAGATCTATTCGATGTAACTCTTTTTGCGGTGTGTTTGTCGAGATCCGATAAATTGTGGGTTTATGATCAAGTTTATCTATGAGAAATATTTGAATCTCCTCTGAATTTTTTTATGTGTGATTAAGTTATCTTTGCAAGTCTCTTTGAATTATCGGTTTGGTTTGGCCTACTAGATTGATCTTTCTTGCCATGGGAGAAGTTCTTAGCCTTGGGTTCAATCTTGCGGTGTCCTTTCCCAGTGACAGGAGGGGCAGCAAGGCACGTATTGTATTGTTGCCATCGAGGATAAAAAGATGGGGTTTATATCATATTGCATGAGTTTATCCCTCTACATCATGTCATCTTTCTTAAAGCGTTACTCTGTTCTTCATGAACTTAATACTCTAGATGCATGCTGGATAGCGGTCAATGTGTGGAGTAATAGTAGTAGATGCAGGCAGGAGTCGGTCTACTTGTCACAGACATGATGCCTATATACATGATCATGACTAGATAATCTAATAATTATTCGCTTTTCTATCAATTTCTCGACAGTAATTTGTTCACCCACCGTAATAATTATGCTATCTTGAGAGAAGCCACTAGTGAAACCTGTGGCCCCTGGGTCTATCTCTTATCATATAAGCTTTCAATCTACTTTTATTTGCATCTTTACTTTTCCAATCTATATCATAAAATACCAAAATTATATTTATCTTATCATATTATCTCTATCAGATCTCACTTTCGCAAGTGGCCGTGAGGGGATTGACAACCCCTTTATTGCGTTGGTTCCGAGTTCTTTGTTTGTTTGTGTAGGTGCGCGGGACTTGTGAGGAGCCTCCTACTGGATTGATACCTTGGTTCTCAAAAACTGAGGGAAATACTTACGCTACTGTGCTGCATCACCCTTTTCTCTTCAAGGAAAACTAACGCAAGCTCAAGACGTAGCAAGAAGGATTTCTGGCGCCGTTGCCGGGGAGGTGTTCGCTCAAGTCAAGACATACCAAGTACCCATCACAAACTCATCTCCCTCGCATTTACATTATTTGCCATTTGCCTCTCGTTTCCCTCTCCCCCACTTCACCCTTGCCGTTTTATTCGCCATCTCTTTCCCAATCTCCTCCCTCTCTTTCGCTTGCCTTTTTGTTTGCTCGTGTGTTGGATTGCTTGTCGCGATGGCGCAGGATAATACCAAATTGTGTGATTTTTCCAATACCAATAATAATGATTTCCTTAGTACTCCGGTTGCTCCTCTTAATGATGTTGAGTCTTGTGAAATCAATGCTGCTTTGCTAAATCTTGTTATGAAAGATCAATTTTCTGGCCTTCCTAGTGAAGATGCCGCTACCCATCTAAACAACTTTGTTGATTTGTGTGAGATGCAAAAGAAGAAAGATACGGATAATGATATTGTTAAGTTGAAGTTATTTCTGTTTTCACTTAGAGATCGTGCTAAAATTTGGTTTTCATCTTTGCCTAAAAATAGTATTGATTCATGGAATAAGTGCAAAGATGCCTTTATCTCTAAGTATTTTCCTCCCGCTAAGATCATCTCTCTTAGGAACGATATTATGAATTTTAAACAACTTGATCATGAGCATGTTGCCCAATCTTGGGAAAGAATGAAATTGATGATTCACAATTGCCCTACTCATGGTTTGAATTTATGGACGATCATACAATTTTTTTATGCCGGATTGAATTTTGCTTCTAGAAATCTTTTAGATTCGGCCGCGGGAGGCACGTTTATGGAAATCACTTTAGGGGAAGCTACTAAACTCCTTGATAATATTATGGCTAATTATTCTCAATGGCACACCGAAAGATCTACTAGTAAAAAAGTGCATGCTATAGAAGAAATTAATGTTTTGAGTGGAAAGATGGATGAACTTATGAAATTGTTTGCTACTAAGAGTGCTCCTATTGATCCCAACGATATGCCTTTGTCTACTTTGATTGAGAATAATAATGAACCTATGGATGTAAACTTTGTTGGTAGGAATAATTTTGGTAACAATGCTTATAGAGGAAATTTTAATTCTAGACCGTTCCCTAGTAATTCCTCTAATAATTATGGAAATTCCTACAATAATTCTTATGGTAATTATAATAAGATGCCCTCAGATTTTGAAAATAGTGTGAAAGAATTTATGGTCTCTCAAAAGAATTTTAATGCCTTGCTTGAAGAAAAATTGCTTAAAGTTGATGATTTGGCTAGGAACGTTGATAGACTTTCGCTTGATGTTGATTCTTTGAAACTTAGATCTACTCCTCCTAAGCATGATATCAATTATTCTCTCAAAGCTATGAGAATTTCCATTGATGAGTGCAAAGAAAGAACCGCTAGGTTGCGTGCTAAGAAAGATTGTTTTGTTAAAGCGTGTTCATCTAGTTTCCATGAAAATAATGATGAAGATCTAAAAGTTATAGATGTGTCCCCTATTAAATCTTTGTTTTGCAATATGAATCTTAATAATGATGGGACTGGAAGTAAATCAACTTTAGTTAAAAAGCGTTCCGATAATTTGGAATATTATGATCTTGATGCTAAATTTGGTAAAAGTGGGATTGGAGAAGTCAAGACTTTAAATAGCATTGAACCCACTATCTTGGATTTCAAGGAATTTAATTATGATAATTGCCCTTTAGTTGATTGTATTTCCTTGTTGCAATATGTGTTGAATTCTCCTCATGCTTATAGTCAAAATAAAGCCTTTACCAAACATATTGTTGATGCCTTGATGCAATCTTATGATGAAAAACTTAATTTGGAAATTTCTATACCTAGAAAACTTAATGATGAGTGGGAACCTACTATAAAGATTAAAATTAAAGATTATGAGTGTTATGCTTTGTGTGATTTGGGTGCTAGTGTTTCCACAATTCCGAAAACTTTATGTGATATTCTAGGTTTCCATGATCTTGATGATTGCTCTTTAAATTTGCACCTTGCGGATTCCACCATTAAAAAGCCTATGGGAAGGATCAATGATGTTCTTATTATTGCAAATAGGGACTATGTGCCCGTAGATTTTATCGTTCTTGACATAGATCTTTCTTGTCCTATTATTCTTGGTAGACCTTTCCTTAGAACGATTGGTGCGATTATAAATATGAAGGAAGGGAACATTAGATTCCAATTTCCATTAAGGAAAGTCATGGAGCACTTTCCAAGAAAGAAAGTCAAATTACCTTATGAATCTATCATGCAAACTACTTATGAATCAAGTGCCAAAGATGGCACTAGTTAGATCTATCCTCGCTTTTATGCCTAGCTTGGGGCGTTAAACAATAGCGCTTGTTGGGAGGCAACCCAATTTTATTTTAGTTTCTTTGTTTTTGTTCCTGTTTAGTAATAAATTTTGCATATACTCTCTGGTTAGATGTGTTTTCTTGTTTTAATTAGTGTTTGTGCCAAGTAAAACCTATAGGATAACCTATGGTATGAGTTAATTTGATTCTGCTGAAAAACAGAAATTTTGCACTCACGAGAAAAAATTCAATAAATCACAGAAACGTGCTTTTGCGTTGATTATTTTTGATTTAGATCAATAGACAAATTACCTAGGACTTCCTATTTTGGTAGGATTTTTGGAGTTCCATAAGTAACTGAAAGTTACAGAGTGCCACAGAGTGTTCTATTTTTGACAGATTCTGTTTTTCGTGTGTTGTTTGCTTATTTTGATGCATCTATGGCTAGTATGTAGGGGTATGAACCATATAGAAGTTGTAATACAGTAGGTTTAACACCAATATAAATAAAGAATGACTTCATTACAGTACCTTATGTGGTGGTTTTTCTTTCTTGCACTAACGGAGCTTATGAGATTTCCTGTTGAGTTTTGTGTTGTGAAGTTTTCAAGTTTTGGGTAAAGATTTGATGGATTATGGAATAAAGGGTGGCAAAATCCTAAGCTTGGGTATGCCCATGGCACCCCAAGATATTCAAGGACAACCAAAAGCCTAACCTTGGGGATGCCCCGGAAGGCATCCCCTCTTTCGTCTTCGTCTATCGGTAACTTTACTTGGAGCTATATTTTTATTCGCCACATGATATGTGTTTTGCTTGGAGCGTCGTGTATGATATTAGTCTTTGCTTGTTAGTTTACCACAATCATCCTTGCTGTACACACCTATTGGGAGAGAAATACTTGATTTGAAATTTATTAGAATACTCTATGTGCTTCACTTATATCTTTTGAGCTAGATAATTTTTGCTCTAGTGCTTCACTTATATCTTTTAGAGCATGGTGGTGGCTTAATTTTGTAGAAATTGTTAATCTCTCATGCTTCACTTATATTATTTTGAGAGTCTTTTAGAACAGCATGATATTTGCTATGGTTATAAAATTGGTCCTAGAATGGTGGGCATCCAAGTTGGGTATAATAAAAACTATCATAGAAGTGAATTGAATACTATGATCAACTTGATGCTTAATAATTGTTTTGAGATATGAAGGTGGTAATATTAGAGTCATGCTAGTTGATGTAATTGTGAATTTTAGAAATACTTGTGTTGAGGTTTGCAAGTCCCGTAGCATGCATGTATGGTAACCGTTGTGTGACAAATTTGAAGCATGAGGTGTTATTTGATTGTCAACCTTATGAGTGGCAGTCGGGGACGAGCGATGGTATTTTCCTACCAATCTATCCCCCTAGGAGCATGCGCGTAGTGCTTGGTTTTTGATGACTTGTAGATTTTTGCAATAAGTATGTGAGTTCTTTATGACTAATGTTGAGTCCATGGATTATACACACTCTCACCTTCCATCATTGCTAGCCTCGTCGATACCGTGCAAACTTCGCCGGTGCATCCAAACCCCGTGATACGATACGATCTATCACACATAAACCTCCTTATATCTTCCTCAAAACAGCCACCATACCTACCTATTATGGCATTTCCATAGCCATTCCGAGATATATTGCCATGCAACTTTCCACCGTTCCGTTTGTTATGACATGCATCATCATTGTCATATTGCCTTGCATGATCATGTAGTTGACATCGCATTTGTGGCAAAGCCAACATGCATAATTTTTCATACATGTCACTCTTGATTCATTGCCCATCCCGGTATACCGCCGGAGGCATTCATTTAGAGTCATACTATGTTCTAGTATCGAGTTGTAATTCATGAGTTGTAATAAAATAGAAGTGTGATGATCATCATTATTAGAGGATTGTCCCTTATATATAAAAAAGAAAGCCAAAAAAAGGCCAAAGAAAAAAAAGCCAAAAAAAGGAAAGGCCCAAAAAATAATAAAAATAAAAAAGGGACAATGTTACTACCTTTTTCCACACTTGTGCTTCAAAGTAGCACCATGTTCTTCATATAGAGAGTCTCGTTTGTTGTCTCTTTCATATACTAGTGGGAATTTTTCATTATAGAACTTGGCTTGTATATTCCAATGATGGGCTTCCTCAAAATGCCCTAGGTCTTCATGAGCAAGCAAGTTGGATGCACACCCACTTAGTTTCTTTTGTTGAGCTTTCATACATTTATAGCTCTAGTGCATCCGTTGCATGGCAATCCCTACTCCTTGCATTGACATCAATTGATGGGCATCTCCATAGCCTGTTGATTAGCCGCGTCGATGTGAGACTTTCTCCTTTTTTGTCTTCTCCACATAACCCCCATCATTATATTCTATTCCACCCATAGTGTTATATCCATGGCTCACGCTCATGTATTGCGTGAAGGTTGAAAAAAGTTTGAGATTACTAAAGTATGAAACAATTTCTTGGCTCGTCATCGGGGTTGTGCATGATGAGAGCATTCTTGTGTAACGAAAATGAAACATGACCAAACTATATGATTTTGTAGGGATGAACTTTCTTTAGCCATGTTATTTTGAGAAGACATGATTACTTAGTTAGTATGCTTGAAGTATTATTATTCTTTATATCAATATGAACTGCTATTCTGATTTTGGTCTGAACATTCATGCCACAATAAAGAGAAATACATTGAGAAATATGCTAGGTAGCATTCTACATCAAAAATTCTGTTTTTATCATTTACCTACTCGAGGACGAGCATGAATTAAGCTTGGGGATGCTTGACACATCTCCAACGTATCTATAATTTTTGATTGTTCCATGCTATTATATTACCTGTTTTGGATGTTTATGGGCTTTACTTTACACTTTTATATCATTTTTGGGACTAACCTACTAACCGAAGGCCCAGCCCGAATTGTTGTTTTTTTGCCTATTTCAGTGTTTCGAAGAAAAGGAATATCAAATGGAGTCCTGATGACCCACAAGTGTAGGGGATCTATCTTAGTCCTTTTGATAAGTAAGAGTGTCGAACCCAACGAGGAGCAGAAGGAAATGATAAGCGGTTTTCAGTAAGGTTTTCTCTGCAAGCACTGAAATTGTAAGTGATAGATAGTTTTGTGATAAGATAAATAGTAAAGAGTAAATGCAATGAAAGTAAATAAGGTGCAGCAAGGTGGCCCAATCCTTTTTGTAGCAAAGGACAAGCCTGGACAATTTCTAATAATGAGACAAGCGCTCCCGAGGACACATGGGAATTATCGTCAAGCTAGTTTCATCACACTCATATGATTCGCGTTTGTTACTTTGATAATTTGATATGTGGGTGGACCGGTGCTTGGGTACTTACCTTACTTGGACAATCCCACTTATGATTAACCCCTATTGCAAGAATCCGCAACTACAACAAAAGTATTAAGGTAAACCTAACCATAGCATGAAACATATGGATCCAAATCAGCCCCTAACGAAGCAACGCATAAACTAGGGTTTAAGCTTCTGTCACTCTAGCAACCCATCATCTAGTTATTACTTCCAAATGCCTTCCTCTAGGCCCAAATAATGGTGAAGTGTCATGTAGTCGACGTTCACATAACACCACTAGAGGAGAGACAACATACATCTTATCAAAATATCAAATGAATACCAAATTCACATGACTACTAATAGCAAGACTTCACCCTTGTACTGAGGAACAAACGTTTCTACTCACAAAGCATATTCATGTTCATAATCATAGGTGTAATAATATGCATTAAGGATCTGAACATATGATCTTCCACCAAGTAAACCAATAAGTATCAACTACAAGGAGTAATCAACACTACTAGCAACCCACTGGTACCAATTTGTGGCTTTGGATACAAGATTGGATATAAGAGATGAACTAGGGTTTGAGAGGAGATGGTGCTGATGAATATGTTGATGGAGATTGACCCCCTCCCGATGAGAGGATCGTTGGTGATGACGATGGTGATGATTTCCCCCTCCCAGAGGGAAGTATCCCCGGCAGAACAGCTCTGCCGGAGCTCTAGATTGGTTCCGCCAAGGTTCCGCCTCGTGGCGGCGGAGTTTCGTCTTGTAAGCTTGCCCATGATTTTTTCCAGGATAAAACCCTTCATATAGCAGAAGAGGGACACCGGGAGGCCACCAGGGGGCCCAGGAGACAGGGGGGCGTGCCAGTAGGGGTGGGCGCGCCCCCACCCTCCTGGACAGGGTGTGGCCCCCCTGAGGTGTTTCTTCCGCTCAATAATTCTTATTAATTCCAAAAATAAGTTTCGTGGAGTTTCAGGACTTTTGGAGCAGTGCAGAATAGGTTTCAATGTTTGCTCCTTTTCCAGCCAGAATTCCAGCTGCCGGCATTCCCCCTCTTCATGGTAAACCTTACAAAATAAGAGAGAATAGCCATAAGTATTGATATATAATGTGTAATAACAACCCATAATGCAACAAATATTGATATAAAAGCATGATGCAAAATGGACGTATCAACTCCCCCAAGCTTAGACCTCGCTTGTCCTTAAGCGGAAGCCGAAATTGAAAAATATGTACACATGTTTAGAGATAGAGGTGTCGATAAAAATAAAATACGGACATGAGGGTGATACGTCTCCAACGTATCTATAATTTTTGATTGCTCCATGCTACTTTATCTACTGTTTTAGGCAATATTGGGCTTTATTATACACTTTTATATTATTTTTGGGACTAATCTATTAACCGGAGGCCCAGCCCAGATTTGCTGTTTTTATGCCTATTTCAGTGTTTCAAGGAAACAGAATATCAGACGGAGTCAAAACGGAATGAAATCAACTGGAGAAGTTATTTTTGGAAGGAAAGCAACCTGATAGACTTGGAGTGCACGTCAGGGGAGTCCCGGGCTGCCCACAAGGGTGGGGGGCGCGCTCTACCCCCCTGGGCGCGCCCCCTGCCTCGTGAGCACCCGGGAGGTCCATCAACGTACCCCTTGCACCCATATATACCTACGTACCCTAAAACTTCCAGAACAGAAGATAGATCGGGAGTTCCGCCGCCGCAAGCCTCTGTAGCCACCAAAAACCTCTCGGGAGCCCGTTCCGGCACCCTGCCGGAGGGGGAACCCATCACCGGTGGCCATCTTCATCATCCCGGCGCTCTCCATGACGAGGAGGGAGTAGTTCACCCTCGAGGCTGAGGGTATGTACCAGTAGCTATGTGTTTGATCTCTCTCTCTCTCGTGTTCTCTCTCGTGTTCCCTCTATGGCACGATCTTGATGTATCCTGAGCTTTGCTATTGTAGTTGGATCTTATGATGTTTCTCCCCCTCTACTCTCTTTTGATGAATTGAGTTTCCCCTTTGAAGTTATCTTATCAGATTGAGTCTTTTATGAGAACACTTGATGTATGTCTTGGTGATCAACTTGCGGGTTTCGTGACATTTGGGAACCTATGCATAGGGGTTGGCACACGTTCTTGACTCTCCGGTAGTAGCTTTGGGGCACTCTTTGAAGTACTTTTATGTTGGTTGGATGAATCTGAGATTGTGTGATGCATATCGTATAATCATGCCCACGGATACTTGAGGTGACAATGGAGTATCTAGGTGACATTAGGGTTTTGGTTGATTTGTGTCTTAAGGTGTTATTCTAGTACGAACTCTTTTATAGATCGATTCAAAAGAATAACTTTGAGGTGGTTTTGTACCCTACCATAATCTCTACGTTTGTTCTCCGCTATTAGTGGCTTTGGAGTGACTCTTTGTTGCATGTTGAGGGCTTGTTATATGATCTATCTATGTTATTATTGTTGAGAGAACTTGCACTAGTGAAAGTATGAACCCTAGGCCTTGTTTCCTATCATTGCAATACCGTTTACGCCCACTTTTATCGCTCGCTACCTTGCTGTTTTTATAATTTCAGATTACAAAAACCTATATCTACCATCTATTTTTCACTTGTATCACCATCTCTTCGCCGAACTAGTGCACCTATACAATTTACCATTGTATTGGGTGTGTTGGGGACACAAGAGATTCTTTGTTATTTGGTTGCAGGGTTGTTTGAGAGAGGCCATCTTCATCCTACGCCTCCTACGGATTGATAAACCTTAGGTAATCCACTTGAGGGAAATTTGTTACTATCCTACAAACCCGTGCACTTGCAGGCCCAACAACGTCTACAAGAAGAAGGTTGTGTAGTAGACATCAAGCTCTTTTCTGGCGCCGTTGCTGGGGAGGCGAGTGCTTGAAGGTATATCTTTAGATCTTGCAATCGAATCTTTTTGTTTCTTGTTTTTATCACTAGTTTAGTTTATAAAAGAAAACTACCAAAAAATGGAGTTAAGTTTGTCTCACACGCTTCATCTTTTTAATATCTTTCGTGAGTATGATGGAAAGGATAATTGTGCTCATGTGCTAGAAGAAGAAATCTCTAAATTTTTTGGCACTAAATATTTGAATGATGAGCATGATTGCAGTGTTGTTAGTACAAATTCTTTGAATATCCATGATGCTAATGATGATTGCACTAGTTATGATGAAAATGCCTCCTATAAGCATGTCAATTTTTGTGGAGTGCATTGGGCTTGCAAGGACACACCAAATAGGGAAGATAGATTTTGCAAGAGGCATATGTACTTAGAAACCAAATTGTTGCAAGAAGAGCTAGATGAATGTGCTGAAAGATTCAATATTTATAGTACCCCTTGTGAACTTTGCAATGAACATGGTCATTTAAAGCTCCAATGCTATTTGTTTCATGATCAAGTCGTGTCCAAATATTGTGATAATTTGATTACCCTTGAGCATCATAAAGAGCTTAGCCTTCTTTTGGGTTATGAAGAAATGAAACGTATAACTAAGGATATTCCAAAATTTAATATTGATAAAATTCTTGATTTTGATGTAGAGAGAATTTATATGTATTGTGCGGAGAATTGCATTGAAAATCCTTATATTGCCAATTACCTAAAGAAAAGAAAGCAAATGGAAGATGATGAGGATACTAATGAAAGGTAAGAGGCTTCCCAATCTCCTCCTGTTATTTCTTATGATGAATCAGGTAACGAGGAGGAGCTTTCTATTCAGCCAATCTCATCAATAAGGAGCTCAAAGAGGAAGGTTGAACCTACACATAATGTGAAGAAGAAAAAGAAAAGAAGGAGCAACAAAGGTAAAAAGGTATCCCTCCCAAATGATGTTGCTCCTACCACTACTTGTGATGATGATAATTGCTATACTATTGGTGCTATCCATATTTTTAATGATGAGAGTGATTATGCTTATGATATGAAAGGGCCCAAGCTTGGGGAAGCTATGTTTGATGAGTATGAAATATTTGAGAATATATTTGCTGAAATTAATGTTTTTCCCAAGCTTGGGGATGCTACGTTTAATGAAGATGATATTTTTAGCATCCCAAGTTTTGATATGCAAAGTTGTTATGATGATAGCATGCCTCCTACCTATGATGATTATATTGATGAAAGTGGGTTCGGAAGAGTGTCAACTTTAGGAAGTAGTGATCCCACTATTTTGTAGGATGTTGAATCTATTTGTGATGAATATGAAAGTGGATTTGGAAGAGTGTCAACTTTATTTAGTGATTCCACTATCTTGGGAGAGGTTTCAATCGATTATGACGAGAACGAAGTTGCTACTTATGATGATTATTGTGATGAAAATTATGCTATAAAAAGTAGTGATGATTATATCTATAAAATTTGTCATGATTATGATTACCCTTTCTCTGAACATTACTCTTTTAATGTGGAAACAATTTATAGTATTCAAGTCTCTTATGATACTCCCACTATTCCGAACGAGAAGAATTTTGCTTATGTGGATAGTAGTAAATTTTCTATGCTTGTAGATCATGAAAAGAATTCTTTAGGTGCTGGTTATATTGTTGAATTCATTCATGATGCTACTGAAAATTATTATGAGAGAGGAACATATGCTTGTAGGAATTGCAATAATATCAAGTGTCCTCTCTATGTGCTTCAATTTTTGAACTTATGCTTGTTTTACCTTCCTATGCTTGTTGATTATTGTTCCCATAAGTTGTTTGCTCACAAAATCCCTATGCATAGGAAGTGGGTTAGGATTAAATGTGCTAGTCATATTCTTCATGATGCTCCCTTTATGTTTCAATTCTTATCTTTTATGTGAGCATCATTGTCATCATCATGCCTAGCTAGAAAGGCATTAAAGAAAAGCGCTTGTTGGGAGACAACCCAATATTTATCCTTACTGTTTTTGTGTGTCCACATGATTATGCTACTGTAGTAATCATGTTTTATAGCTTTTGTTTCAATAAAGTGCCAAGTAGAACCTTTGGGAAGACTTGGGTGAAGTTTATGTGATCTTACTGTGAAAACCAAAACTTTAGCGCTCACAGGATTAGGTGCCATTTTTTACTGGAGAGTGATTTTAGGTTGATTCTTTTTACAGATGATTAATAGACAAATTACTCAGGTCCAGAAATTTATTTCAGAATTTTTTGAGTTCCATAAGTATACGTTTTATACAGATTACTACAGACTATTCTGTTTTTGACAGATTCTGTTTTCTATGTGTTGTTTGCTTATTTTGATCAATCTATGGCTAGTATTAAGTGGTATGAACCATAGATAAGTTAGAATACAGTAGATATTGCACCAATATGAATAAATAATGAGTTCATTACAGTACCTAAGTGGTGGTTTTATTTTCTTATACTAACGGAGCTTACGAGTTTTCTTTGAGTTTGTGTGGTTGAAGTTTTTAAGTTTTGGGTAAAGATTCGATGGACTATGAAATAAGGAGTGGCAAGAGCCTAAGCTTGGGGATGCCCATGGAACCCCCAAGACAATCCAAGGACACCAAAAAGTCAAAGCTTGGGGATACCCCGGAAGGCATCCCCTCTTTCGTCTACTTCCATCGGTAATTTACTTGGAGCTATATTTTTATTCACCACATGTTATGTGTTTTGCTTGGAGCGTCTTGTATTATTTGTGTCTTTGCTTGTTAGTTTACCACAATCATCCTTGGGTGTACACACCTTTTGAGAGAGCCATACATGATTTGGAATTTGCTAGAATACTCTATGTGCTTCACTTATATCTTTTGAGCTTGATAGTTTTGCGCATAGTGCTTCACTTAAACCTTTTTTAGCGTAATAATTTTTGCTCTAGTGCTTCACTTAGATCTTTTAGAGCATGGTGGTGGATTTGTTTTAAAGAAACTATTGATCTCTCATGCTTCACTTAGATTATTGTGGGAGTTGTTAATAGCATGGTAATTTTCTTAAAGATAATATACTTGGTATTCAAGATATGTGAAACTTTCTTTTGAGTGCGTTGAATACTAAGATAAGTTTGATGCTTGATAAATGTTTTGAGATATGGAGGTGATAATATCAAAGCAATGCTAGTTGGGGTGATCATGAATTTAAAGAATGCGTGTGTTGAAGTTTGTGATTCCCGTAGCATGCACGTATGGTGAACCGCTTTGTGATGAAGTCGGAGCACAATTTTATTTATTGATTGTCTTCCTTATGAGTGGCAGTCGAGGACGAGCGATGGTCTTTTCCTACCAATCTATCCCCCTAGGAGCATGCGTGTAGTGCTTTGGTTTTTGATGACTTCTAAATTTTTGCAATAAGTGCATGAGTTCTTTTGATTAATGTTGAGTCCATGGATTATACGCACTCTCACCCTTCCACCATTGCTAGCCTCTCTAATACCGCGCACTTTTCGCCGGTATCATACACCCACCATATACATTCCTCAAAATAGCCACCATACCTACCTATCATGGCATTTCCATAGCCATTCCGAGATATATTGCCATGCAACTTTCCACCATTTCGTTCATATGACACACATTACTTTTGTCATATTGCTTTTTTGCATGAACATGTAGTTGACATTGTATTTGTGGCAAAGCCACCTCATAATTCTTTCATACATGTCACTCTTGATTGATTGCATAACCCGGTACACCGCCGGAGGCATTCATATAAAGTCATATTTTGTTCTAAGTATCGAGTTGTAATTGTTGAGTTGTAAAAAAAATAAAAGTGTGATGATCATCATTATTAGAGCATTGTCCCAGTGAGAAAGGATGATGGAGACTCTGATTCCCCCATAAGTCGGGATGAGACTCCGGACGAAATAAGAAAAAGTGGCCATAAAAAAAGAGAAAAGGCCCCAAAAAATGAGAGAAAAAGAGAGAAGGGACAATGCTACTATCCTTTTACCACACTTGTGCTTCAAAGTAGCACCATGATCTTCATGATAGAGAGTCTCATATGTTATCACTTTCATATACTAGTGGGAATTTTTCATTATAGAACTTGGCTTGTATATTCCAATGATGGGCTTCCTCAAAAGTGCCCTAGGTCTTCGTGAGCAAGAAAGTTGGATGCACACCCACTTAGTTTCTTTTGTTGAGCTTTCATATACTTATAGCTCTAGTGCATCCGTTGCATGGCAATCCCTACTCACTCACATTGATATCTATTAATGGGCATCTCCATAGCCCGTTGATACGCCTAGTTGATGTGAGACTATCTTCTCCTTTTTGTCTTCTCCACAACCACCATTATATCCCACTTATAGTGCTATGTCCATGGCTCACGCTCATGTATTGCGTGAAAGTTGAAAAAGTTTGAGATTACTAAAGTATGAAACAATTGCTTGGCTCGTCATCGGGGTTGTGCATGATTAAATACTTTGTGTGATGAAGATAGATCTTAGCCAAACTATATGATTTTGTAGGGATAACTTTCTTTTGGCCAAGTTATTTTGAGAAGACATGATTACTTTGATTTGTATGCTTGAAGTATTATTACTTTTATGTCAATATGAACTTTTGTCTTGAATCTTTCGGATCTGAATATTCATGCCACAATTAAGAAGATTTACATTGAAATTATGTCAAAGTATCACTCCGCATCAAAAATTCTTTTTTATCATTTACCTACTCGAGGACGAGCATGAATTAAGCTTGGGGATGCTTGATACATCTCCAACGTATCTATATTTTTTGATTGATCCATGCTACTTTATCTACTGTTTTAGGCAATATTGGGCTTTATTATCCACTTTTATATTATTTTTGGGACTAACCTATTAACCGGAGGCCCAGCCCAGATTTGCTGTTTTATGCCTATTTCAGTGTTTCGAGGAAAAGGAATATCAGATGGAGTCAAAACGGAACAAAATCAACTAGAGAAGTTATTTTTGGAAGGAAAGCAACCTGATAGACTTGCAGTGCATGTCAGGGGAGTCCCGGGCTGCCCACGAGGGTGGGGGGTGCGCCCTACCCCCCTGGGCGCCCCCCTGCCTCGTGAGCACCCCGGAGGTCCACCAACGTACCCGTTGCACCCATATATACCTACGTACCCTAAAACTTCCAGAACAGAAGATAGATCGGGAGTTCTGCCGCCGCAAGCCTCCGTAGCCACCAAAAACCTCTCGGAAGCGCGTTCCGGCACCCTGCCGGAGGGGGAACCCATCACCGGTGGCCATCTTCATCATCCCGGTGCTCTCCATGACAAGGAGGGAGTAGTTCACCCTTTAGGCTGAGGGTATGTACCAGTAGCTATGTGTTTGATCTCTCTCTATCTCGTGTTCTCTCTCGTGTTCCCTCTATGGCACGATCTTGATGTATCCCAAGCTTTGCTATTGTAGTTGGATCTTATGATGTTTCTCCCCCTCTACTCTCTTGTGATGAATTGAGTTTCCCTTTGAAGTTATCTTATCGGATTGAGTCTTTTATGAGAACACTTGTTGTATGTCTTGGTGATCAACTTGCGGGTTTCGTGACATTTGGGAACCTATGCATATGGGTTGGCACACGTTCTTGACTCTCTGGTAGTAGCTTTGGGGCACTCTTTGAAGTAATTTTATGTTGGTTGGATGAATCTGAGATTGTGTGATGCATATCGTATAATCATGCCCACGGATACTTGAGGTGATAATGGAGTATCTAGGTGACATTAGGGTTTTGGTTGATTTGTGTCTTAAGGTGTTATTCTAGTACGAACTCTTTTATAGATCGATCCGAAAGAATAACTTTGAGGTGGTTTCGTACCCTACCATAATCTCTATGTTTGTTCTCCGCTATTAGTGGCTTTGGAGTGACTCTTTGTTGCATGTTGAGGGCTTGTTATATGATCTATCTATGTTATTATTGTTGAGAGAACTTGCACTAGTGAAAGTATGAACCCTAGGCCTTGTTTCCTATCATTGCAATACCGTTTACGCCCACTTTTATCGCTTGCTACCTTGCTGTTTTTATAATTTCAGATTACAAAAACCTATATCTACTATCTATTTTGCACTTGTATCACCATCTCTTCGCCGAACTAGTGCACCTATACAATTTACCATTGTATTGGGTGTGTTGGGGACACAAGAGAATCTTTGTTATTTGGTTGCAGGGTTGTTTGAGAGAGACCATCTTCATCCTACGCCTCCTACGGATTGGTAAACCTTAGGTCATCCACTTGAGGGAAATTTGCTACTGTCCTACAAACCTGTGCACTTGCAGGCCCAACAACGTCTACAAGGAGGTTGTGTAGTAGACATCAGAGGGCATCATGATCATTCTTATAACAGCAACATATATAGATTTTGTCATATGAATTTTTATGCTCAAGTAACAATCATTTCACAATGTCAAGTATGGTTCAGAAACTTCATTGAAAGCTAACAAACTATAATCTCAGTCATTGAACTAATTGCAATTTATCGTAACATCACAAAGAGTCAAGAATAGAGCTTTTCAGCAAGTCCACATACTTAACTATCATATAATCTTCTACAATTGCTAACACTCACGCAATACTTGTGGTTATGGAGTTTTAGCCGGACACTGAGAAAGATAGGGGCTTATTGTGTTGCCTCCCAACGTATTCACCTTTAGGTGATGCCAACAATAATAGTCCATTCTAACGAACATCCAATTGGATATATGTATCGTGATCTTTCAAACACGAGGAGCTTGCCAAAAGATAAAATGAAAAAGGGAAAGGTGAAGGTCACCTTGACTCAAGCATAAAGTAAAAAGCATAAAGTAGAAATATAAAGTAAAAGATAGGCCCTTCGCAGAGGGAAGCAGAGGTTGTCATGCGCTTTTAGGGTTGGATACACAAAATCTTAGTACAAAAGAACGTCACTTTATATTGCCACTTGTATATGGACCTTTATTATGCAGTCCGTCGCTTTTATTACTTCCATAACAAGATCATATAAAGCTTATTTTCTCCGCACTAATAAGTCATGAATATTTAGAGAGCAATTTTTATTGCTTGCACCGATGACAACTTACTTGAAGGATCTTACTCAATCCATAGGTAGATATGGTGGACTCTCATGGCAAAACCGGGTTAAGGATATTTGGAAGCACAAGTAGTATCTCTACCTAGTGCTAGGAATTTGGCTAGCATGAGGGGGAAAGGCAAGCTCAACATGTTCGGGAGGTCAATGAAAATATACTTTAAGTGAGATGTGAGAAAACATAAACCATTATGTTGTCTTCCTTGTCCAACGTCGACTCTTTTAGCATGTCATACTTAATGAGTGCTCACAATCATAAAAGATGTCCAAGATAGTGTATTTATATGTGAAATCTCTCTTTCCTTATTACTTCCTATTAATTGCAATGATGACCAAAACTATGTTTATCAACTCTCAACAACTTTTATTCCTCATACTTTATATGTGTGAAGCTATCACTATCCATAAGATCAATAGGAACTATTTTATTCTTTTTATTCTTTCTATTTTTTTCAAGATCATGGTAAGAAAGCAAAGCCCTTGACTCAACACTAATCTTTATTATAGATAGCTCACGGACTCGATTACATAAAGAGATCACAAGGCAAACTCAAAACTACTTGATATCAAAACTTCAATCTACTAAATCAAGATACTACTAAAAGGATCAAACTAAATAAAACGGTAAAGATAGGAGTGTGATGGTGATACGATACCGGGGCACCTCCCCCAAGCTTGGCGGTTGCCAAGGGGAGTGCCCATACCCATGTGATTATGTCCTCGGAGGTGGTGAAGTAGGTGATGATGATGATGGATAATCGCACATCGAGCGTAAAAGCTCCTCCAACTTGCGGATAATGCCCTTGAGACCAGCGATATGATCCTTCAACAAAATATTCTCCTGTGTGAGATGCTTATTCTGTATGCGAGCTAACTCAATCATCTTGAAAGCTTCAATCTCAGTTGGAGTAAAAAGGTTAGGTAAAGGTTGAGGGATGTCTTCTTCTTTCACTGCCGGGGCTTGGACCTCCATGGCTTCCTTGATCCCTTCATCCTTGTTGATCTCTTCCAGTTCTTCTTTTTTCAGCTCTATCTTCAATAGCCAAGCATCCTTGTCTTCATTGTCGAAGGAGGGTGACGCCATGGTGCTCTAGATCTGTAACAGGAAACAACTCAAAATGAAAACAAAGGATATTTGCGTGATACGGTGGTCAAAACTTTCGGGAGATTATATAATGAATTTTTACCGACCAAAATACATAATGTGCAAGAAAACGGAGTCCGGGGGGCACACGAGGTGTCCACGAGACAGGGGGCGCGCCCAGTAAGGGTGGGCGCGCCCTCCACTCTTGTGTAGGCCTCGTGTCCTTCTCGGACTACTTCTTTCTTCCTAAAATTCTTAAATATTCCAAAACTGATAAATATTGCCTTTAGAATTGTTTTGGAGTCGGTTTACTTACCGTACCACATACCTATTCCTTTTCGGAGTCTGGAACTTTCTGGGAAGTGTCCCTTATGTATTCCTCCGGGGTTACGGTTTCAATAATATTAGTTTCAACATTGATAGGGTTACCTGAAATATAATGTTTAATTCTTTGACCGTTCACCACCCTTGAACTTGTGCCTTTGAAGTTGTTGATTTTTATGGCACCGGAACGATAGAACTTCTCGATAACATAAGGACCTTCCCATTTAGAGAGAAGTTTTCCTGCAAAAAATCTTAAATGAGAGTTGAATAATAAAACATAATCACCTACGTTAAACTCACGCTTTTGTATTCTTTTGTCATGCCAACGTTTGACTTTTTCTTTGAATAGTTTGGGATTCTCATAGGCTTGGGTTCTCCATTCATCAAGTGAGCTAATATCAAACAACCTCTTCTCACCTGCAAGTTTGAAGTCATAGTTGATCTCTTTAATAGCCCAATATGCTTTATGTTCAAGTTCTAGAGGTAAATGATAAGCTTTTCCATAAACCATCTTATATGGAGACATACCCATAGGATTTTTATATGCAGTTCTATAGGCCCATAATGCATCATCAAGTTTTTTGGACCATTCTTTCTATATCTATTAACAGTCTTTTGCAAAATTAATTTGAGCTCTCTATTGCTCAACTCTACTTGACCACTAGACTGTGGGTGATAAGGAGATGCGATTCTATGATTGACATCATACTTAGCAAGCATCTTACGGAAAGCACCATGAATAAAATGTGAACCACCATCAGTCATAAGATATCTAGGGACTCCAAACCTCAGAAAAATAACTTCTTTAAGAATTTTAATAGAAGTGTTATGATCAGCACTACTAGTTGGAATAGCTTCTACCCACTTAGTAACGTAATCAACAACAACTAAAATATGTGTATAACCATTAGAGGCAGGAAAAGGTCCCATATAATTAAAGCCCCAAACATCAAACGGTTTAATAACAAGAGAATAATTCATAGGCATTTCTTGACGTCTACTAATATTACCAATTCTTTGACATTCATCACAAGACAAGACAAACTTACGGGCATCTTTGTAGAGAGTAGGCCAATAAAAACCGGATTGCAATACCTTATGTGCAGTTCTGTCTCCAGCGTGGTGTCCTCCATATGATTCGGAGTGACACTTGCATAGGATCTGTTCCTGTTCATGCTCAGGTACACAACGTCTAATAACACCATCTACTCCTTCTTTATAAAGGTGTGGGTCATCCCAAAAGTAATGTATTAAATCATAAAAGAACTTCTTCTTTTGCTGGTATGTGAAACTAGGTGGTATAAATTTAGCAACAATGTAATTAGCATAATCAGCATACCAAGGAGCAGTACGAGAAGCATTAATGACTGCTAATTGTTCATCAGGAAAGCTATCATCAATAGGTATTGGATCATCAAGAACATTCTCTAACCTAGATAAGTTGTCCGCAATGGGGTTCTCAGCTCCCTTTCTATCAATAATATGCAAATCAAATTCTTGGAGCAAGAGAACCCATCTAATGAGTCTAGGCTTAGCATCTTTCTTTTCCATAAGATATTTAATAGCAGCATGATCAGTGTGAATAGTAACTTTGGAATCAAGAATATAAGGTCTAAACTTATCACATGCAAACACAACTGCTAAGAATTCTTTTTCAGTAGTAGCATAATTTCTCTAGGCAGTATCAAGAGTCTTACTAGTATACTGGATAACATTTAATTTCTTATTAACTCTTTGCCCTAGAACAACACCTACATCATAATCACTAGCATCACACATAATTTCAAAAGGTAAATTCCAAGCAGGTGGCTGAACAATAGGTGCAGTGATCAAAACTTTCTTAAGTATTTCAAATGCTTCTACACAATCATCATCAAAGACAAAAGGAATATCTTTTTGCAATAAATTAGTCAGAGGCCTAGAGATTTTAGAAAAGTCCTTAATGAACCTCCTATAGAAACCGGCATGACCAAGGAAACTTCTTATACCTTTTATGTCCTTGGGACATGACATCTTTTCAATAGCATCAACTTTAGCTTTATCAACTTCAATACCTCTCTCGGAGATCTTGTGCCCCAAAACAATGCCTTCATTAACCATAAAGTGGCACTTTTCCCAATTCAAGACGACACTAGTGTCTTCGCATCTCTGCAAAACTCGATCAAGATTGCTCAAGCAATCATCAAAAGAGGATCCATAAACGGAGAAGTCATCCATGAATACCTCACAAATCTTTTTACAAAAGTCAGAGAATATAGCCATCATACATCTTTGAAAGGTAGCAGGTGCATTACATAGACCAAAAGGCATACGTCTATAAGCAAAAGTGCCGAAAGGGCAAGTAAAAGTAGTTTTTGATTGATCTTCCGCTGATACAGGTATTTGAGAGAAACCAGAATAACCATCTAGAAAGTAGAAATGTGTATGTTTGGATAGTCTTTCTAGCATTTTATCAATAAAAGGTGAAGGGCAATGATCTTTCTTAGTAGCTTTATTTAATTTACGAAAATAAATTACCATCCTATAACCTATAATAATTTATTGCGGAATCAATTCATCTTTATCATTAGGAACAACAGTAATACCTCCCTTTTTAGGGACACAATGGACATGGCTTACCCATTCACTATCATCAACTGGATAAATTATACCTGCCTCGAGGAGATTTAGTATCTCCTTTCTTACCACTTCTTTCATCTTGGGATTTAATCTTCGTTGAGGATCTCTAACTCGTTTGGTACCTTCCTCCAAACAAATTTTGTGTTGACATAACATGTGACTAATGCCCTTAAGATCATCCAGAGTATATCCAATAGCAGCGCGGTGCTTCTTCAAAGTTTTCAATAATCTTTTCTCTTCCTGCTCTGAAAGGTTAGCACTGATAATAATAGGATATATCTCCTTTTCATCTAGATAAGCATATTTAAGATTATTAGGTAATGGTTTAAGCTCAAACACGGGATCACCTTTGGGTGGAGGAGGATCCCCTAGGATTTGAACAAGTAAGTTATGTTTCAGAATAGGTTCCTGTTTAAGGAATACTTCATCTATTTCCCTTCTTTCTTTCATAAACATATCATTTTCATGGTCTAGAAAATATTGTTCTAACGGATCAGTAGGAGGCACGACAATAGAAGCAAGATGAATTATTTCATCTTTACTAGGTAATTCTTTATCACAGGGTTGTCTATGAAATTTGGCAAAATTAAACTCATGAGTCATATCATCCAAGCCAATCGTAACAACATCCTTTTCACAATCAATCCTAGCTTCAACAGTGTTCAAGAAGGGTCTACCAAATATAATGGGAAAAAAGTCATCTTGAGGGGCAGTAAGAACAAGAAAATCAGCAGGGTATTTAACCTTACCACACAAGACTTCAACATCTCTAACAATCCCAATTGATGAAATAGTATCTCTATTAGCAAGCTTGATAGTAACATCAATATCTTCTAATTCAACGGGTGCAATATCATACATAATTTCTTTATATAAATCATAGGGTATTGCACTAGCACTAGCACCCATATCACATAAGCCATGATAACAATTATCTCCTATTTAACAGAAATAACATGCATGCCTACAACAGATCTATGTATCTTAGCATCTGGTTTTGCAATATTAGCAGTTCACCACAAAAGTAAATAACATGCCCATCTAAATTATCATCCAAGAGATCTTTAACCATAGCAATACTAGGTTCAACTTTGATTTGCTCAGGAGGTATATAAGTCCTAGTATTACTCTTACGAACAACAATTGAAGCTTTAGCATGATCCTTTATTCTAACAGGAAAAGGTGGTTTCTCAATATAAGTAGCAGGAACAATAGGATCACTATAAGTAATAGTCTTTTCTTCAACTCTAATAGGTGCAACTACTTTTACGTCAATGGGAGGATTATATTTAAACCACTTCTCCTTAGGGAGATCAACGTGAGTAGCAAAAGATTCACAGAAAGAAGCTACTATCTCAGAGTCAAGTCCATATTTAGCGCTAAATCCACGAAAAGCATCGGTATCCATAAAAGATTTAACACAATCAAACTTAGGTGTCATACCTGACTCCTTACCATCATCGGAACCCCAATCTTCAGAGTTGCGTTTAATTCTTTCTAATAAGTCCCATCTGAATTCAATAGTCTTCAGCATATAAGAACCAGCACAGGAAGTATCGAGCATGCTGCGATCATTGAGAGAAAGCCGAGCATAAAAATTTTGAATAATCATTTCTCTGGAGAGCTCATGATTGGAGCATGAATATAACATTGACTTAAGCCTCCCCCAAGCTTGAGCTATGCTTTCTCCTTCGCAAGGCCAGAAATTATATATGTAATTACGATCATGATGAACAAGATCCATATGATAGAACTTCTGGTGAAATTCCAACTTCAATCGCTTATAATTCCAAGATCCCGTATCATCACATAGCCTAAACCATGTCAATGCATCTCCCTTCAAAGATAAAGGGAAGACCTTCCTTTTGACAACATCATCGGGAATACCTGCAAGCTTAAATAATCCACAAACTTCATCCACAAAGATAAGGTGTAAATCGGGATGCAATGTTCCATCTCCTACAAAAGGATTAGCTAGCAGTTTCTCTATCATACCCAAAGAAATTTCAAAGTGAACATTTTCAGTAGGTTCAGTAGGTTGAGGAGCAACTCTTTGCTCTACTGGTCGGGGCGAAGATGCCCCGAACAAGCCCCTCAAAGGATTAGTTTCCATAGTAACAAGTAACAGAAAATTTCAGCACACTATATAAATGTTTCCTTACCAAGTTCCACTCACTAAAAGCGCTACACTCCCTTAAAACGATGCCAGAAAAGATTCTTGATGAACCACAAGTGTAGGGGATCTATCATAGTCCTTTCGATAAGTAAGAGTGTCTAACCCAACGAGGAACAGAAGGAAATGATAAGCGGTTTTCAGTAAGGTTTTCTCTGCAAGCACTGAAATTGTAAGTGATAGATAGTTTTGTGATAAGATAAATAGTAAAGAGTAACAAGCAATGAAAGTAAATAAGGTGCATCAAGGTGGCCTAGTCCTTTTTGTAGCAAAGGACAAGCCTGGACAATTTCTAATAATGAGAAAAGCGCTCTCGAGGACACATGGGAATTATCGTCAAGCTAGTTTCATCACGCTCATATGATTCGCGTTCGTTACTTTGATAATTTGATATGTGGGTGGACCGATGCTTGGGTACTGCCCTTACTTGGACAAGCATCCCACTTATGATTAACCCCTATTGCAAGCATCCGCAACTACAACAAAAGTATTAAGGTAAACCAAACCATAGCATGAAACATACGGATCCAAATCAGCCCTAACGAAGCAACGCATAAACTAGGGTTTCAGCTTCTGTCACTCTAGCAACCCATCATCCACTTATTACTTCCCAATGCCTTCCTCTAGGCCCAAATAATGGTGAAGTGTCATGTAGTCGATGTTCACATAACACCACTAGAGGAGAGACAACATACATCTTATCAAAATATCGAACGAATACCAAATTCACTTGACTACTAATAGCAAGACTTCGCCCATGTCCTCAGAAACAAACGCAACTACTCACAAAGCATATTGATGTTCATAATCAGAGGTGTAATAATATGCATTAAGGATCTGAACATATGATCTTCCAGCAAGTAAACCAATAAGTATCAACTACAAGGAGTAATCAACACTACTAGCAACCCACAGGTACCAATTTGTGGTTTTGGATACAAGAGATGAACTAGGGTTTGAGAGGAGATGGTGCTGATGAAGATGTTGATGGAGATTGATCCCCTCCCGATGAGAGGATCGTTGGTGATGACGATGGTTGTGATTTCCCCCTCCCGGAGGGAAGTATCCCCGGCAGAACAGCTCTGCCGGAGCTCTTGATTGGTTCCGCCAAGGTTCCGCCTCGTGGCGGCGGAGTTTCGTCTTGTAAGCTTGCCCACGATTTTTTCTAGGATAAAACCCTTCATATAGCAGAAGAGGGACACCGGGAGGCCACCAGGGGGCCCAGGAGACAGGGGGGCGCGCCCAGTAGGGGTGGGCGCCCCCCACCCTCCTAGACAGGGTGTGGGCCCCCTGAGGTGTTTCTTCCGCTCAATAATTCTTATTAATTCCAAAAATAAGTTTCGTGGAGTTTCAGGACTTTTGGAGCAGTGCAGAATAGGTTTCCAATGTTTGCTCCTTTTCCAGCCAGAATTCCAGCTGCCGGCTTTCCCCCTCTTCATGGTAAACCTTACAAAATAAGAGAGAATAGCCATAAGTATTGATATATAATGTGTAATAACATCCCATAATGCAATAATATTGATATAAAAGCATGATGCAAAATGGACGTATCAAGTCCAAACGGAATGAAACCTTCGGGAGCGATCTTTTTGGAACAAACGTGATCCAGAGACTTGGAGTGCAAGTCAAGAAACAAGCGAGGCGACCATGAGGGTGCCCGGTGCGCCCCCTAGGGCTAGGCGCGCCCCCACCCTCGTGGTCCCCTCAAGCGTCCGTCCACCGACGTACTTCATCCTCCTATATATACCCATGTACCCCGAAACCATCAGGGGCGACCACGAAAAACTATTTCCACCACCGTAACCTTCTGTATTCGCGAGATCCCATCTTGGAGCCGTCGCTGGCGCTTTGCCGGAGGGGGAATCCACCATGGAGGGCCTCTACATCAACTCCAAGGCCTCTCCGATGAGTTGTGAGCAGTTTACCACAGACCTTCAGGTCCATAGTTATTAGCTAGATGGCTTCTTCTCTCTCTTTGATTCTCAATACAAAGTTCTCCTTCCTCTTCTTGGAGATCTATTCGATGTAACTCTTTTTGCGGTGTGTTTGTCGAGATCCGATGAATTGTGGGTTTATGATCAAGTTTATCTATGAGAAATATTTGAATCTCCTCTGAATTCTTTTATGTGTGATTAAGTTATCTTTGCAAGTCTCTTCGAATTATTGGTTTGGTTTGGCCTACTAGATTGATCTTTCTTGCCATGGGATAAGTGCTTAGCTTTGGGTTCAATCTTGCGGTGTCCTTTCCTAGTGACAACAGGGGCAGTAAGGCACGTATTGTATTGTTGCCATCGAGGATAAAAAGGTGGGGCTTATATCATATTGCATGAATTTATCCCTCTACATCATGTCATCTTTCTTAAAGCGTTACTCTGTTCTTCATGAACTTAATACTCTAGATGCATGCTGGATAGCGGTCGATGTGTGGAGTAATAGTAGTAGATGCAGACAGGAGTCGGTCTACTTGTCACGGACGTGATGCCTATATACATGATCATGCCTAGGTAATCTCATAATTATTCGCTTTTCTATCAATTGCTCGACAGTAATTTGTTCACCCACCGTAATAATTATGCTATCTTGAGAGAAGCCAGTAGTGAAACCTATGGCCCCCGGGTCTGTCTCTTATCATATAAGCTTTCAATCTACTTTTATTTGCATCTTTACTTTTCCAATCTATATCATAAAATACCAAAAATATATTTATCTTATCATATTATCTCTATGAGATCTCATTTTCGCAAGTGGCCGTGAAGGGATTGACAACCCCTTTATTTCGTTGGTTCCGAGTTCTTTGTTTGTTTGTGTAGGTCTGCGGGACTTGTGAGGAGCCTCCTACTGAATTGATACCCTGGTTCTCAAAAACTAAGGGAAATACTTACGCTACTATGCTGCATCACCATTTCCTCTTCAAGGAAAACCAATGCAAGCTCAAGATGTAACAATGCTCAAATGTGTCCATGCCATGTCATGGATATGCAAAGGATCTAATAATCCAAGGTAGTGGCAAGTTTCCCCTTTGTTCTTCTGACAGATGGGACACTCAGTTACCCATTTCTCCACATCTTTCTTGAGACCAGGCCAGTAAAAAAATCTTTTTGATCCTCTCATAAGTGACTTTTCTACCAGAATGACCACCCAAAGAAGAACAGTGCATGGCTTGGAAGAATTTGGACTTTAACTCCATATCATTGCCAATATAGATCTTCCCTTTGTGTTTGATCAACCCATTGTGGAGGGAATCATGGTTATCTTTGAGTTGAGGTGCTAACAAGAGCTTTTCCAGTAGTTCTTTAGTTTTGATGTCTTTGAGGTAGGATTTTTCCACCTCACTAGTCCATTTAGGAGTAACCAATGATATTGCATTGAGTTGGTATTTCCTGGAGAGGGCATCAACAACAATATTGTCCTTTCCTTTCTTATATTCTAATGTGAAATCAAACTCTAATAATTTCAACATCAGCTTGTGTTGAATGCCAGTAGACAATTTCTGGTCAGTCATGAACTTCAGACTCTGATGATCTGTTCTGATCACTTACTTATGGCCCACAAAACAGTGTCTCCATCTCTTTAAAGCTTCCACTATGGCTAGGGCTTCTTTTTCATAAGTTGAAAGTGCGGCATTTCTACGGCAGAGGTTTGAGCTATAATAAGCAATGGCTTTTCCATTTTGCATGATTACTGCTCCTAAGCCAGTGCCAGATGCATCAGTTTCGAGTGTAAAAGGAGTGGAAAAATCTGGAAGAGCAAGAACTGGAGCTGTTATGAGAGCTTATTTGAGAGTTTGAAATGCTTGATCTTGGATATGTGTCCAGTGGAAATTGTCCTTTTTGAGTAAATCATGTAATGGTCTTGCAATAGGACCAAAATCCTTGACAATTCTTCTGTAGTAACCACACAATCCAAGAAATCCTCTCAACTAAGTAACTGTAGTGGGAGTGGGCCAATCTCCTACAACTTCAATTTTTGATGGGTCAGTAGCAACTCCATCTCCAGATATAGTGTGACCCAAGTACTCCACCTGTGTGATAGCAAACAAACACTTGGATAGTTTCACAAACAGTTGCTCCTTTTTAAGGATGTTCAGAATAATCTCTACATGTTTCACATGTTCCTCCAAAGTTGCACTAAAAATGAGGATGTCATCAAAGAAAACCAACACAAAAACTTTGAGATAATGAGCCAAAATGCTGTTCATTAGAGCTTGAAAAGTTCCAGGAGCATTAGCAAGACCAAAAGGCATCACCAAATATTCATAATGCCCAAAATGAGTAATAAAGGTTGTTTTATGAATATCTTTTTCACTCATCCTTATTTGGTGATAGCCTGACCTGAGGTTCAATTTAGTGATTTTTTTTGCCCCATGCAGCTCATCTAATAAATCCTCAATGACTGGAGTTGGGAATTTGTTTTTCACTATCATTGCATTTAATTTTCTGAAGTCCTCACACAACCTCCAAGTGTTGTCGTTTTTGGCCACCAAAATGGCAGGTGCAACATAAGGACTTTGGCTCTCTTTGATAACTCTATTAATGAGGAGTTTTTGTATTTGATGCTCCATCTCATTCCTTTTCTTATGAGGTATTCTGTAAGGTCTGGAAGCAGGAGGTATAGACCCTGGTTGCAAAGGAATCTCATGATCACAGGATCTAACAGGAGGGAGGCCCTTAAGCTCAGCAAAAACCTTAGGAAATTTCTGCAGGAGTTCTCTTATTGGGACATGAATGTCAGTTTTTGCCAAAAACTTGTAGTTGTTGCAGTCTGACTTACTTTTGGTAGGACTTGTTGGAAATATGCCCTACAGGCAATAATAAAATGGTTATTATTGTATTTCCTTGTTCATGATAATTGTCTATTGTTCATGCTATAATTGTATTGACCGGAAACCGCAATACATGTGTGAATACATAGACCACAACATGTCCCTAGTGAGCCTCTAGTTGACTAGCTCATTGATCAACAGATGGTCATGGTTTCCTGACCATGGACATTGGATGTCATTGATAATGGGGTCACATCATTAGGAGAATGATGTGATGGACAATACCCAATCCTAAACATAGCACAAGATCGTGTAGTTCATTTGCTAAGAGCTTTTCTAATGTCAAGTATCATTTCCTTAGACAATGAGATTGTGCAACTCCCTGATACCGTAGGAAGCTTTGGGTGTACCAAACGTCACAACGTAATTGGGTCGCTATAAAGGTGCACTACAGGTATCTCCGAAAGTGTCTGTTGGGTTGGCACGAATCGAAACTGGGATTTGTCACTTCGTATGACGGAGAGGTATCTTTGGGCCCACTCGGTAGTGCATCATCATAATGAGCTCAATGTGACTAAGTAGTTGGTCACGGGATCATGCATTACAGAATGAGTAAAGTGACTTGTCGGTAATGAGATTGAATGAGGTATTGGGATACCTACGATCGAATCTCGGGCAAGTAACATACCGATTGACAAAGAGAATTGTATACATGATTGATTGAATCCCCGACGTCATGGTTCATATGATGAGATCATCGTGGAACATGTGGGAGTCAACATGGGTATCCAGATCCCGCTGTTGGTTATTGGCCAGAGAACATCTCGGTCATGTCTGCATGGTTCCCGAACCCGTAGGGTCTACACACTTAAGCTTCGGTGACGCTAGAATTGTTATGGGAAATAGTATGTGGTTACCCAAGGTTGTTCAGAGTCCCGGATGAGATCCCGGACATGACGAAGAGCTTCAGAATGGTCCGGAGGTAAATATCGGTATATTGGATGAAGGGTATTGGAGTCCGGAATTGTTCCGTGGTACCAGGTGATGACCAGTGTGTCCGAAATGGGTTTCGGAGGCCCTAACAAGCGTTGGGGGCCGTATGGGCCAAGGGGAGGGGGGCACATCAGCCCACTAAGGGGCTGAGTGCCCCTCCCACCCCACCTCACGTAACCTGGAGAGGTGGGGGCGCCACCCCTAGGGCATCCACCCCTCCCGGCTTGGGGGGCAAGTTTCCTAGGGGTGGGGGTGCCCAAACCCATCTAGGGTTTCCCTTGTGGCCGCCACCCATCCCCTAGGGAACCCTAGGGCGCCTCCTCCAGCCCCCTTCCCCCTATATATAGTGAGGGAGAGAGAGGGCAGCCGCACCCTTCCCCTGGTGCAGCTCTCTCCCTTCTCCAACTCTTCCTCCTCCTTCGTAGTGCTTGGCGAAGCCCTGCAGGAATACCACAAGCTCCACCATCACCATGCCGTCGTGTTGTCGGAGTTCTCCCTCAAATTCTCCTCTCCCCTTGCTGGATCAAGAAGGAGGAGACGTCCCCGGGCTGTACTTGTCTTGAATGCGGAGTCGCCGTCTGAGGGAGTCCTGGACTAGGGGGTGTCCGGATAGCCGAACTATCATCATCGGCCGGACTCCAAGACTATAAAGATACAAGATTGAAGACTTCGTCCCATGTCCGGATGGGACTTTCCTTAGCGTGGAAGGCAAGCTTGGCGATACGGATATGTAGATCTCCTATCATTGTAACCGACTCTGTGTAACCCTAGCCCTCTCCGGTGTCTATATAAACCGGATGGCTTTAGTCCATAGGACGAAGAACAATCATACCATAGGCTAGCTTCTAGGGTTTAGCCTCCTTGATATCGTGGTAGATCCACTCTTGTAACACACATCATCAATATTAATCAAGCAGGACGTAGGGTTTTACCTCCATCAAGAGGGCCCGAACCTGGGTAAAACATCGTGTCCCTTGTCTCCTGTTACCATCCGCCTAGACGCACAGTTCGGGACCCCCTACCCGAGATCCGCCGGTTTTGATACCGACATTGGTGCTTTCATTGAGAGTTCCTATGTGCCGTCGCCATCAGGAAGGATGCCTTTTCCCGTCTTTAAAGACGGCGCCGTCGTCAAGGGAGCTTTGGCCGCCGTCCAGACTATCCGGCAAGGCGGTTTTCTTATGACTGCCTGTTCGGCCATCGCTCCGACAATGACCTCTCAGGTCATTAAAAGCGATCTTCACGTCAGCTCGGAATTGGCCAAGCAGCTAGATCCGATTGAGCTCTCCTCCGTAAACGGGCTCTTGGATCGCATCGCCGCCCTGGGAGTCGCTATCGACTACGATCAGATTGGGCTTAAAACCGATCTGAGAGAAATTAACTCTCCCCAGGTTACCCACCACGTTGTTGTGGTAGAGGAACAATGCGGCGACTCTTCTTCTATGATAAAAACCAACTATGTCCGGATTCCCGATCCCTCCATGCCTGATTCCCGTGGAGGGACGGACGCCAATCAAATATTGAACCTAAAGTCAGGCACCGGACCAGATTTGTTGGAAAGCATCCAACAAACCAAGCTTCCAAATCCGGAAGCTTCTTGGCCTTTGAGCCTCAGATCGGGCGGGGTTCCGAACTTAATTCCACCCGCCCACCCAAACATAAGCGATCTATCTCAAATACGGCAAGAGCCCGATGAAACAGTACATCATTACTGGGCCAGATTCCTCTTGGTTATGAACAGGATAATGGACTACCGTGAAGAAAGCGCGATTTCAATTTTCTGCAACAATTGCACGGACAAGGGAATCATAAACGCCATCAGTCGTCGCGAAGTTACACGCTTCGCCGACCTAGCGACCATTGTACACAAATACTGCGCGATGGAGAGTGCTTGGAAAACCGAAACTAGGTTTTGGGACAATCCGGCCCTGAATACAGCCCCAGTCCAAAATAAAAGGGTGCGTCATACTCAAGCGCCCGGGTTAAAAACCAAGAAGCAAAAACCCCCTAAAGGGTACGGAACCGTACTGGAGGGATGGCTCAACGGACCCTGTAAAATCCACAGTACGAAGGGCGCCACTCCAACACATAGCCTTCGAGCATGTTGGATACGACGGCAGGTGGCCAAAAGTGGTGAAGGCTTTTTAGCCCCAGACAACCAGCCCAGCAGTACCAGTACGGTATTAATAGTCTTCGAGACTTTCGCGTCAAATAACATGCGGAAACGAACAATCCGCAGCCTTGCCGAAGTCTACCAAGTAGCAACAACAAATCCATGGAGCGACACGGCTATCACCTTCAATGCCAGCGACGAACCTAAATTCCGAACAGCTAGAGCACCAGCTGCATTGGTCCTCAGTCCGATAGTGGACGGCTTTTGTCTTACCAAGGTACTCATGGATGGCGGCAGTGGATTAAACCTCATCTACAAAGAAACCCTTCAAAAAATGGAAATTGACTGGAGCCGCATTGAGCGAAGCAGCACAACCTTCAGGGGAATAATCCCTAGTCAAGAAGTATGCTGCACAGGAAAAATCACACTGGATGTAGTGTTCGGCTCGCCGAACAATTACAGGTCGGAAGAGGTCACGTTCCAAGTGGCCCCATTCGGCAGCGGATATCATGCCTTGTTAGGGCGAGAGGCATTCACAATCTTCCAAGCTATACCCCATTACGGGTACATGAAGCTCAAAATGCCCGGACCAAATGGAATAATCACTCTCGCCAGTGATCCAGATACAGCACTCCGCGCTGAAAATAAGACAGCCGCATTGGCCCTAGAGGCATTATCCGAAGCCCTAGCGGCAGAGGAACTAACTGCGCTGCGCTCCACGGTGGATAGGGACGATGTGATACTTGATAAGAGGTCCAAGTCCACCTCTTTTAAACCAGCAGACAAAATAGTCAAATTCCAGGTCCATCCAACGGACCCCACAAAGACGGCCTCCATTGGGGCACAATTAAATCCTGATGTAGAAGCCGCACTACGAGAATTCCTTCAGGAAAATTGGGACATTTTTGCCTGGCACCCTTCAGACATGCCAGGAATCCCACGCAGGCTGGCAGAGCACAACCTAAATATCCTAAAAGGATTCAAGCCAGTCAAACAAGCTCTTCGGCGATTTTCCAAACCCAAAAGACAGGCAATGGGAGAGGAGCTATCCAAACTCTTAGAAGCCGGATTCATCAGAGATATAAAACATCCGGACTGGCTAGCCAACCTAGTAATGGTACCAAAAAAGGACAAATCCTGGCGCCTTTGCGTCGATTTCAAAGACCTTAACAAGGCCTGTCCAAAGGACCCTTTCCCTCTCCCTCGCATCGACCAAATCATCGATGCTACCGCAGGGCACGATTCATTGTGCTTCCTCGACACATACTCCGGATACCATCAAATCAAGATGGCGGAAAAAGACCAGGCCGCAACGGCCTTCATTACTCCATATGGGCCATTCTGCTTCAACACAATGCCCTTCGGACTCAAAAACACCGGCGCAACATATCAACACATGATTCAGACATGTCTGGCTACCCAGATAGGCAAAACAGTAGAGGCATACGTAGACGATGTGGTCGTCAAGACCAAACACGTCGAAACTCTAGTAGACGACTTGAGTGTGACATTCGACAACCTCTGAGCGTATGACATTAAGCTCAACCCGGAAAAATGTGTTTTCGGCGTACCAGCCGGAAAGCTCTTGGGCTTCATTGTATCCGGTAGAGGAATTGAAGCAAACCCAGCCAAGATCCGAGCTCTGTCACAATTGGATATCCCAAAAGACCTCAAGCAAATACAAAAACTAACTGGATGCGTGGAGGCTCTAAGCCGCTTCATCTCCCGTTTGGGAGAAAAGGCACTGCCCCTCTATCGCCTCCTCCGGTGCACCGAACATTTCGAATGGACGGATGCTGCCATGGCCGGACTCGAAGAAATAAAGGCCGTATTGGCAACAAATCCGGTCCTGGCCGCACCCAACCTGGGCGAACCAATGCTGTTATATATCGCAGCAACACATCAAGTTGTTAGTGCGGTACTCATCGTCGAACGAGAAACAGAAGGGCACAAATTCCCTCTTCAAAAACCAGTGTACTACGTATCCACTGTCCTAACTCCATGCAAGTCCCGGTACCCACACTATCAAAAGATAGCGTACGCGGTGTTCATGGCATCCCGGAAGCTGCGGCACTACTTTCAAGAGTGTTCCATAACGGGGCCTCCGAAGTACCTCTCAACGACATTATAAACAATCGCGATGCGACGGGCAGGATAGCAAAATGGTCCATTGAGCTCTTACCATTTGACATAACCTACAAACCACGGCGAGCTATAAAGTCGCAGGTTCTGGCTGACTTCGTCGCCGAATGGACCGAAGCCGAACTCCCTAAAGAGTACGGCGCGTACTCCAATTGGATCATGCATTTCGATGGATCCAAAATGTTGGCTGGCTTGGGGGCTGGCGTCATCTTGACGTCCCCAACCTGAGACACAGTCCAATACGTACTTCAAATAATGTACATGGACTCCAACAACGCAGCCGAATACGAGGCCCTTCTACATGGCCTCCGGATGGCAATCTCCATGGGCATTCAACGCCTAGAGGTGCGCAGGGATTCAAACCTCGCAATATCCCAAGTAAATGGAGACTTTGATGCCAAAGATCCGAAAATGGCAGCCTACCGCAACGCCGTCCTAAAAATATCAGCTCGGTTCGAAGGACTCGAATTCCACCATGTAGCCCGGGATAACAACCAGGCAACAGACGTGTTGGCACGCATCAGCGCAAAACGCGACGCCGTCCCTCCAAACATCTTCCTGGAACGGCTCTTTAAGCCATCCATATTATGGGAAGAGGAGTCCGGAAATAACAATCCGGAACCAGCTGCATCACCTAACTCAGACCACTCTGACACAATCGGCGGCTCAGCCAATGAAATAACACCTTCAGCCCACGAAATAATGGCAGTAATTGCCCCATGGATAGAACCATTCCTAGCCTACTTAATCAGGAAGGAACTTCCCGAAGACCAAAATGAGGCCCGCTGCATAGTTCGGCGATCTAAAGCCTACAAGGTCCATGAGGGAGAACTTTATAAGAAAAGCACAACCGGAGTCCTTCAAAGGTGTATCTCCGAAGAGGAAGGGCGAAATCTCCTGGCTGAAATTCATGCCGGACTCGGCGGGCACCACGCTGCAGCCCGGGCCCTTGTAGGCAAGGCCTTGCATACATGATTTTATTGGCCAACAGCCCGGGCAGATGCTCAGGACTTAGTCCAAAGATGCGTCGATTGCCAGCTCTTTGCTAATCACAGCCACATGCCACCCACCACCCTCAAAACTATACCCATCACCTGGCCGTTCGCGGTCTGGGGGCTTGACATGGTTGGACCCCTTAAAGGGGGAACCCACAAGCACAAATACTTATTGGTCATGGTGGACAAATTCACCAAATGGATAGAGGCCAAGCCGGTTAAAACGGCAGAATCCGGACCTGTGATAGACTTCATATCCGGGGTAGTACACTGTTTCGGCGTCCCCCACAGCATCATCACTAATAACGGCACGAATTTCATGGCCGACGAGGTTAAACTCTGGTGCAAAAACATGGGCATCAAGCTCGACTATGCTTCAGTCTATCACCCCCAAACTAACGGTCAAGTCGAGCGAGCAAATGGTCTAATCATGAGCGGCATTAAACCCAGACTAGTGCGGTCCCTCAAGGAATCTAACACGCACTGGGTAGAGGAGCTCGACTCCGTACTCTGGGGGCTGCGGACCACGCCAAACCACACTACCGGATTCACACCATTTTTATGGTATACGGCGTAGAGGCAGTTCTGCCCTGCGACATAATTCATGACTCACCTCGCGTGCACCTGTACGAAGAGAGAGAAGCCGAGTTGGATCGGCAGGATAGTTTGGACGCCTTAGAGGAGGAGCGGGACGTGGCAAAAGCTCGTTCCGCATTCTATCAGCAGCAGGCTCGAAGATATCAAAGCAGAGAAGTACGGGCCAAAACTTACAATGTTGGCGAACTTGTTCTACGCCTGCCGGACAAGAAAAAGGACAAACTTAAGCCCAAGTGGGAAGGTCCCTTCATCATCGACCAAGTCTTGACCGGCGGAGCATACCGTCTACGTAACGCATCTGACAACCGACTCGAGCCGAACCCATGGAACGCAGCCCGTCTCCGAAGATTCTACGCCTAACGCCGGACCCAGAGTTCGTCTCACTCCTCCATCCACCTTTTTATATTTTCACTGTCTCTTGTCCTCCTCCTTCTTCCCACTTTTTTTCAATACCTTTGATAGGCTGATTTGCGCATTGTTCGCACACACTTGATGTGCTCCTAGCACTCATTATACCTGGGGGCTTCTTTAACAGAAGCTTATTTATATGGGCTTCATGCCCACCACATGCGTCACACTTCCGCATGTACCTTTTGATCACCATTATATGCATCGATATGACTTAAGTTTTGGCCAAGCCGGGTTGCCTGGCTCCTGTGCTTACCCCTACGTTCCCGATTGTTCGGCTAGGAGGTAAAGGGAGCACCTCTGCGATTGTTACTGCCGGGTTAGCCGGATGTGTACCTCAGACTGGGTGAAGCCGAAGGCTAGCATTCTTAAGGGAATATTCGGTCGGTGACCTGAAAGATGATTTATTACTTACTTATTTATCTGCCCCCAGATGCTTTTTCTGCTATTTTCGCAGTCCGGACATGCACTTTAGGGCATGCCTCCCAGGGAAAGGAACCCTTAACGGAACTATTCTCCCTGGAAGATGTTTCTTACTAACCATGTAATATAACATAGCTAGTTGGGCACTTGTCTGATAAAGCAATTATGACCCCTACGCCTTGTCTCCATGCATGCCCTGGTTCTTTTATAACCGTCAGGGTATTCGGACACACTCCGGACTGTTGGGTCCCGAGGTTGAAGCGAAAAGGTTCGCAAAGGCAAACGATCTACAATCCGGCTAGAAGGCATTTTACATGTCATTTTAAAATTACATCGTCAAACTGACTGATTGTACTCCTCTTCAATCCCATCTAACAGGCCGTCTAATTTATAGTCCCGTTGGGAATATTTCGCGGCCAGCTCTACTTGGCCGTACACCAAGCTCACATGGATCTCCTTCCCATCAGGCCTCGCAGGTCCGACCTCGGCCATGTGGTTTGGGTCAGCCTTCGGGTACCGCGTCTTCACCATGGCCCAGGCCTCCCTGGCACCTTGACGGCAGGCCGATATCTTCCACAGACGGAGATGTCGCCGTACTCCCTGAAGCTTCTCAGCAAGCCCTCCAAGGCCCTCAAGTAGGGAGACGGAAGGCCATAAGGCCTGAACGACGCCACTCATCGCCTGCCGAACACGTTCAAGCAGTTGCACCAGCTCGGGAAGTTGGTCACCCGTTGAACCGGGCATTTCCTCCATAGGGTGACCTGTGAGCACACCTACAGACATATTTCTGTCAACCGACTTCCTCGCCAAACTCTTCTTTTCAAAAGAGTTTGCTCAAGCACTTACTATAGATGCCGCGACGAAGCCGCTGATTCTCCTTCAAGGAGCTAGACAGCTGGGCCCGAACACCTTTTAGCTCTTCTCCAAGCTGGGTGTGGGCATCTTGGAGTTTGTTCCTCTCCTGCTGCACCTTCATAAGCACCCTCTCGCCGGCCTTCAACTGGCGCAGTAGCTGTTGCTTGTCCGGATCTAGTCCGGCGCCCTCTGCAATATTATTGTCAGATTTACGCACACGCCGCACTTTGTTAACTACTTATCTTTTTGAAGTACGTATTACCAGCGGGGGTCTCTGTGGCTCCCCCTGTGGCAGCCAGTGCGGCCTCAAGTTGGGCCTTGCACTCTTGAAGTTCCTGAGACAGGTGGGTATTCTTCTCCGTAAGATCCTGCATAATAAATGATCCTTAAATCAGTTATTTTAACTATTTTAAGTCTCGGGGGCTACTGGCATATATATCTATTAAAATTACTTACCCATATGTCCTTCACATACTGCTCCGTGGCTCTGGTTAAACCATCTTGAGCGACACGGAGGTGCGCGTCTCCCGCATCAAAGGCATTGAACGCCTCTGGGGAGAAGCACGCGTCATGAAGAACTATCCGGCGTCGCCTGTGATTGATGGCGCTCTCCACCTCAGAACGGGTGGCGGACAGCCTATCGGCATCCTCCGTTGGAGGAGCATCCGGCTCATGCCCTGTGTTCGCCTCCCCTTCTGGACCACGCGTTGGAGCATGGCTGGCGGAGGCTTGATTGGCAACCTCTCCGGACACTGTCCGGCGAGCGCTCTTTCTCCTGGAAAAGTTATGAGCATTAATATACCTCCTAGGGATCCTTCCCTTAAAAACAGCGGTGCACCGCACCGTTGCGGCGACGTTTCGATTCGCATCGCACTCCTTTTCCGCCTGCTGGGCCGAACTGACCCTTGCTGGTCAGCCACCGTAGGTTCGGCTTCTCGCCTTGAAGGCACCTCCTGCAAGACACCGTTGGTATACGGTGATCTGAAATACGCAAGGACGAAGTAATGGTGTCAGAACTCCGGTCATAATTACCTGAGAAGCCGGACATAATCCAGGGTAGTCAGTCGTAATGGCGACTAAAGCATTGTCCATGCTGAGTTGTGGAACACCCCGTCAATTAGCTCCACCTTTATGTCCGGATCCTCTTCGGAGGCCGGATCAAGGGATCTTCCCGGATCCTCGGGTTGTGGAGCCGGACCGTGTATGCCCTCCACATCCCGACACAGTTCCTGCGACAAAATCATAAAGTAAGGCATTTAACTTCAAAAAGCACGGGTCGGATGAATAAACGTTCTCTTACCCAGCTCCGAGTGTTATTCATGGAGAACCCATTTGGGCTCGTCTGGAGAAAGTCCTCCTTCTCCCCCTTGTACAAGCCGGACAGGATCTTCACCAGATCCGCGGCCGATCCTGGCCCCTTGCGGCCATGACGGGTGGCGTCATTCTCCCCATTGAAATCCCACATGGGGTGGCCCCTATATTGGAGCGGCTGCACCCCTTGCATAATGCACGTGGCCATGATTCCAATCATGGTCAATCCGGAGTGGGCCAGTAACCTAATCCGGCCCATCAGATAATGGACGCTCCCTTCATCCTCCCGTTGAGGGCTCCATGGGCGCCAACTCAGGTGTTTCTTCAAGGGAGCATTGCTAAACTCCGGAAGGCCGATCCGAACTGGATCCGGCAGAGGGGCGTCCTCCATATAGAACCATTCCGAAGGGCAATCTTCGGACGCCTTCTTCGGGGTGCCGGATGGATATCCGGTCCCGGCGATGCGCCATATTTTGGCTCCGCCCACTTGATATATCGACCCCTCGTGAGAACGGGGTACGAGGCAAAACAATCTCTTCCACAGCGCAAAATGGGGCTCGATGCCCAGGAACAGCTTGCAAAGAGCTACAAAGCCCGCGATGTAAAAATACCCTAGCTTTTCGCATTCATACGACACGTGGAAGAAGGCCATTATTGGGGGTAGAAGCCAAGGAGCGCAACATTTATAAGAAAGCCGGGCATCATTCGATAGGAACATGAAGTTTGAAGGAGAACCCGCCTTGCAACGCCGAAGACAACATGCGCGCCGGACTCGTCGTCATTGAAGCCTGGTTCGGGGGCTACTGAGGGAGTCCTGGACTAGGGGGTGTCCGGATAGCCGAACTATCATCATCGGCCGGACTCCAAGACTATGAAGATATAAGATTGAAGACTTCGTCCCGTGTCCGGATGGGACTTTCCTTGGCGTGGAAGGCAAGCTTGGCGATACGGATATGTAGATCTCCTACCATTGTAACCGACTCTGTGTAACCCTAGCCCTCTCCGGTGTCTATATAAACCGGATGGCTTTAGTCCATAGGACGAAGAACAATCATACCATAGGCTAGCTTCTAGGGTTTAGCCTCCTTGATCTCGTGGTAGATCCACTCTTGTAACACACATCATCAATATTAATCAAGCAGGACGTAGGGTTTTACCTCCATCAAGAGGGCCCGAACCTGGGTAAAACATTGTGTCCCTTGTCTCCTGTTACCATCCGCCTAGACGCACAGTTCGGGACCCCGTACCCGAGATCCGCCGGTTTTGACACCGACACCGTCCGTTCGGCGCTAGATCGGATCTTCCGCGATTTGGATCGCCGCGAGTACGACTCCATCAACCGCGTTCTTGTAACGCTTCCGCTTAGCGATCTTCAAGGGTATGAAGATGCACTCTCTCTCTCTCTCTCTCTCTCTCTCTCTCTCTCTCTCTCTCTCGTTGCTAGAATCTCCTAGATTGATCTTGGTGATACATAGGAAAATTTTGAATTATTGCTACGTTCCCCAACAGGACTGGGATTTGCAGGTTTGTCCATAGTACTCAGCTCTGTAGTTGTTGATACAGGATTTGCTGCTGGCAGGTCCGAGATAGTACTGATCTCTGTTGTTTCAGCTAACCTGGCACTTGTTGTAGTAGTTGCTATAGTGTTGGCCTTCCCAGGTCTTTGCCAACTTGTGTTTATCAAGTAGAGAGAAAAACTTGTAGGTCCTTTTTGTAAAATTTTACTCATTTCATATCCATCCACTTCTACAGCATTAGCAATAGTGTCACAAGCTTGTAAAGTAACAGGGTGTTTCCCATCGTTGCACACAGTAGTTGATCTTTGGATATGATCAAAAGAAGTAGGATTGTGTTTGGCCAGCCAGTCACATCCCAGTACTACATCATGACCTGGGAGTTCCAATATTCTGAATGTTTGCAGAAACTTGTGCTTATTTGCAGTGAAACAGGTATCAGGGATATAAGCACCGGACCATAACTTGGCTCCACCAGCTACAGACATAGATCTGCTTTTGTCTCTGAGGATAGTGCAGGAAGTTTTGAGTGCAAATTGTAAGTTCATGAAGGTAGAATTACTACCAGAATCTACCAAAGCAACAGCTTGTTTTCCCCCCACTTGGATCAAGATGGATATGGTGTTTACACTATCTGGGTCCATTGCTTGTGCAGAAATCCTCATACATTTCTCTTGTTTATCAGGTGTTTCCTCAGTTTCTTCTTTTGAACCAGTGTTAGTACAATCTGCTTGTTCAGGTGGTTCTTCTCCAGTGAGCATATTTATAACATGGGCTTGTTTGCAGTTATGACCATGAAACCAAACATCACCACATCTCCAACATTTTCCTGGTTCTCTTGGTCTTTGTGTAGTGGCTGGTAACTTTTGATCAGGTAGCTTTGTTTCTGCAGTAACAGTTTTGAAAGCATTGTAGTTGTTTTTCTGATAGCCACTGTTGGTATGAAATGAAACCTTCTTAGGGGGTAAAGATTGCTCCATGTCAACTGCTAACTAGTAGGCTTCAGTTAGAGTAGGAGGTCTGAGAGGCCTTAGTTGGAATTTGATATGAGATCTCATTCCATTCACATAACACTTAATGAGCCACTGTTCTGACAGAGATGTGCTTTCCTCTTGCATTTCAGCCATCAATGATTCAAACTGATCAGTATATTCAACAATGGACAGGTTGCCCTGTTTGAAAGCATTGAATCTGTCAGTTAAATCATAAGAGCTAGTGGGTGAAAATCTCTTCAAAACTTCTTCACAAAATTGCGGCCAGGTAGGATGTCTTTTGAGCAGCCCAGATCTTCTCAACCAAACATCAGCTCTATCTACAAAATAGAGTTGGGCCAATGAAACTTTATAATCATTAGGAGCCCCTGACATTTGGAAATACTTCTCACACTGCCTAATCCATCCACCAGGATTTTCCCATCAAACCTAGGGAAATACATCCTAGGCCCCTTGGTGATGTTCTTGAGAAATTGGGTTCTCATTTCCTTCTCATAATTCTTGGAGTATTCGCCCCAAATCACATTGGCTTCAGGTTGATTTGACAAGGGAAATGCTGAAGTTCTAGCAGTTTTTATATGAGCAGTAGGGCTAGCAGGTTCGGACTGGATGTCCTGGGGATTACCTCTGTTAAATCCTGGAGGAACTGATCTCTGTCCCACCTAAATAGAGGGCAGTCTGTTTTGCATTCAACAAAGTATACTGCATAGTTAGTTCTTGTTCCAACAGTAACCTTTTTCTGAGATCATCTGTTAAGGGCCTTGTTGTTGTTTGCTCTGGCATTTCCTTCTGCTGGTCTTGGTTCTGCTGCACTGCATTTGTTTGTTCCACTCTAGGGGCATGTTGTTCATGAACTCTACCAGATGTTAGGTTAGAACTAGAAGCTCCTGCCGTGTTCAGTGTCTTCAACAGATTAGTGATGGTGGATAACTGCTCACTTAATGAAAACACAACTTTCTGCACTGTTGAAAGCACTGTAGTCATGTCATCTTGCTTGGAGTTTGTGATTTGCACCTCTTTCCGTAACAGTTCCACTTCGCCCCTTAGATCTGAGGTGTCTTCACGATTTGCGAGCACATCTTCCTTCAATTGCAGGAGTTCAGCCAATTCTGACTCATCGATGCTTGCCTTCGAACGCCCCATGTCCAGCTCACGTGGAGAGGGATTTTACCACCGCAATCGCGGCAACCAGATCCACGGGAATGAACCTACCGCCACCCCAACAGAGTCGCCGCCGAACAGCACCACTCGTGCACGTACCTGGGATTTTACCGCTGAGACAAGATGATTCAGCAACCAGTACTGCCGTCCGAGCTGCCGTCGAATTTCTCCGCCGCCTGCGCCGCCAATTACCGCCGCCGCCGCCGCCGAAACAGGGTGGGTAAGGGAGGAAAAAAATTCGCCTGCTCCTCTCGATCTCAATGCCGAGGACACGATTGGCTCTGGATACCAATTGCACAACCTAGTAATCAGATCCGGAGAATTTTGAGGATGAAAACGAGCTAGGGTTTCGATCTGAATGTATAACCTCGAATATGAGCAAGTATATTCCTCACAGAGGAAGGTTTAATGTATACATTGTTTGGAATTGGCTTGACTGGAAGGAATGGTTTACAAGCGCACAACGCTGGCTTATATATAGCCACTCTCTGAAACGGAATAGTAAACAGACGACTATTGAAACGGTACAGTAACGATGAGCGAATGCGAGCCATTAGATCTTCATATCTTCAACTGCTCGCCACCGTTCGATAACTGAACCCACTTGATGACTGAATCTCATCCTGGTCCTGACACATAGGCCACGTACGTGAGCCCGCTCCAGGGCACATCCAGAGGCCACTCATCCTCGAGCACCACTGCCACAAGCCAAGGGCACAAGCCTCCTTCCATCAAGCACCTCCACCGCCGTATTGCAGCCACCAACTATCACTGGACCACAACCAACCACCAACAAGATGGACCCGCCATCTTGCTCGCCTCGAGGAATTGGTCACCATGGGAGAGGAGTATGCCGCCGAGAGGGACTGTCGTGTCTAGGACCTAGCGACGACGCTCTAGAATTCCCCGGGTTGCCCTTCCCAAGCGACAGGGGAGATAATTAAAATTGTATCCTTTGTTGATAATAGTGGTTTCTCGAACTATGAGAAAAATTACCTATTGCTAGCTACCAAGCATTAAGAAACCTTGTTTATAAACATATTGACAACAACGGTTGTGTTCCGTGGTGTGTGAAATTACCGCTTGCTACAAACTCTTGCTCTTTGCTTTTGTGGCCAAAAAACTGCTTATGAGCTCCCACGCTTTACAAACCTGCTGCCTACATGAACATTATGGACAACGGTGACCGTTGTCCACCATGTGTGCACTACTTCGAAGACTCCGGAAAAAAAATCATTCACTGAGCCCGATGGTACGTGTTTGGCAACACATTGGCGTTCTCCCGGGTTCAGATATAAAAACTCGAAGGAATCACCAATTTCGATGATTCCATTTGCACATCGGTTCTCCTTACCATCCTCTGAAAAATATGAGATGCTAGAAATGTGATGATATTCTGAGATGAATACAATCGTACCTCCTCCACTCTCAGAAATTTCGTCCCCGATCTCGCACTTCGGACTCATCGGTTCAGGGCACCAAGCGAAAAGGTCACTGCCTACTCTTGGCGGCAATGCCTCTTCTCATGTGCAAATGTTCTCATGCAAACTTTCAGTTGTCATCGTCTAGTAACTGGTTAAATTATTTGAAGAATATATTCAGATCAATGAACTCCCCCTTCTCTACCCCATCCCCCCTGACATGACAAAACATAATCTTCTAGCTCCAAGTATTTTTTTATCCCTCGAAGAAACTATTCATGTCAGATATATGAGAGACATCAAATTCCAGGTGGGACAATCAATTCCCTATAGCCTTCTACTTCCTCTGTAAATTGTAGTGATCTAAACGCTCTTATATTAGTTGACGGAAAAAGTATAAAATAATAATAATGGTTCGATCAGACTTGTTTGAACATAAAAATCCTTTACACCATGCACGGTGACCGACAAGCATATTCATTCAATAGCTGATATTCACCCGGTCACTCCCATAAAACACACACATATATTCACATCAACAAGCAAATTATATACTACACGAGATGTCATAAACTGATCATGCGTATTAAACACATTATTGTTCAGATCAACCTGCTGTGTCCATAATTTAATATCCATGTTATTTGATACAAAAAACGTGTGATCATACTTGTCTGAATATACAAACCCTTTACTCTAGGCACGGTGACAGACATGCATAGAAAGTTAATAACAAATATTAACATCAGGAAACAACTTATATACACCATATGGCGCAGTTTTATATTTTTTGAGAAAGTGAATTTCAGTTTATATCCCTGTACCTTGATATATTTTACGCTAATTACCCCATCTAACAACTTTTCATCCGGATTGCCCCATTTAGCAAAAAGTTTTATCATTTTTTACCAATTTTAAAGTATTTTAGGTTGTTGATAGCTCTTTTAGTAGTTCTTTTGCCGGACAAAGCGCCAATGGAGCCTTGTCTAGTACAATCCGGCACCACGGAGCAAATGTGGTGAAGAAAAATGTGGTGGAAGCAATAAACAAGGAGTTGTGCGACGTGAAGAAGAAACCCATCAAGGTGAAGGAGGGCGTATGTACACATTTTTTTTCCGGAGGCATATGTACACATGATGACCGTGAGAGAAATGATGTCCAACTAAGCCATTCGACGATCTCGTCCCTGTTTTCCTCTCGTCCCTGGCGGCTGGAACCCTAGCCGTCGCCAGGGGAGGCCGGTCTTCCAACGCCGCTCTCCGGCGGCTCCCCTCCGCCGGCGACCTCGGTCGTCGGTGGTGAGGGGGGTCGCCGGATCCACGCGTGTGGATCGTTTTTACTCTTCCGTAGTCTAGGTTTTTAGGTTGTTCATCGTCTTTGCTTCGGCGGTGACGATGACAACGCTGAATAAAAATTCTTCGGATCCTTTCCTCACGAGGCCATCGGTCCTATGGTTGGGGATGGATTTAGAAACCAGTCTGTTCAAGCAAGGATGGCGTGGCGGCGGCGGCATCCTCGTGGTGGACCTGTGTCCTCGGGCTCCGCCGTTGCGACGGCGTTTGCTCCAGCGTCTGCGCGGAGCTTGGGAGGTAGTCCAGGAGCGGATGCAGATTGTGGTCTGCATCGACGACATCTGGAAGACGGCGCATGTGCTGGGCTCGTGGTTCGTGGATGGCAGATATGGTTTCCTCCTTCGGCGTTTTAGTCGTGGTGGGGTGCTAGATCTGGAGTTCGATGGCGTGTCCGGGGTGTTGCCCTGGTCTGACTCGTTCAACGGTAAGAGCTTCACTTTTGGTGAGCCACCTTGGAGGTCCGCAAAGCTGCATATCAGCGATGGAGCCGCGTCGAGCTCGGATGAGAAGGTGATTCGTCATTCTTTTCTTCGGTGGCTACTGTGGTGGTGCCGGAGGCAGGTGACGGGCGTTGGTGTCAAGCTCAGAGATGTTCTGCTATCTTTTCAGTTTTGTCATGTCAGTCTTTACGTGGCTTGTACTTTGTTCTTTATGATATGAATGAGACACGTATTACCATGCAAAAAAAAACTAAGCCATTCGACAATAAAAATAGGATGTAATCAACTGCCTAACTAGATAATCCTAGCCGCCGTCAGCAGAGGCCAATGTTCCCGCGCCATCCTCCGATGGCTCCCCTCCGCCGGCGACCTCGGTCGTCGGTGGTGAGGTGGGTCACCGGATCTACGCACGTGGATCATATGATGACGGTGCTAAATAAAGATTCTTTGGATCCTTCCTTGACAAGGCCATCGGTCCTATGGTTGGGGATGAATTTGGAAACCAGTCTGTTCAAGTAAGGATGTCGTGGCGGCGGCAACATCCTCGTGGTGGACCTGTGTCCTCGGACTCCACCGTTGTGACGGCGTTTGCTCCAGCGTCGGCGCGGAGCTTGGGAGGTAATCTAGAAGCGGATGTAGATTGTGGTCTGCATCGAAGACATCTGGAAGACGGAACGTGTGCTGCGTTCGTGGTTCGCGGATGACAGGTATGGTCTCCTTCTTTAGCGTCTTAGTCGTGATGGGGTGCCAGATCTGGAGTTTGATGACGTGTCCGGGGTGTTGTCCCGGTCTAATTCGTTCAACGACAAAGGCTTCACTTTTGGAGAACCACCTTGGAGGTCCGCAAAGCTGTATATCAGCGATGGAGCCGCGTCGAGCTCGTGTGAGGAGGTGATCCACCATTGTTTTCTTGGGTGGCTGCTGTGGTGGTGCCGCAGGCAGATGACGGGCATTGGTGTCAAGCTCAGAGATGTTCTTCTATCTTTTCAGTTTTGTCAAGTTGGTCCTTACGTGACTTGTTATTTGATCTTTATGATATGAATGAGACATGTATTACCATGCAAAAAAAAAACTAGGCCATTCGACCAGTTAGGATGGGAGGAAAAAACACCCGGAGAATAATTGGGATGAATCAAGCTACACATGATAGACGGCTAAATGGGGTAGAAAGTAGAAACTAGCAAAACTTACGCTAAATGAGGTAAAAACTGGCAAAACATTTGCTAGATAGGGTAATCTAAAAGAGTAGATGTTAAATGAGATAATTTATGCCCAAAATGTCAGAAATAGAGGGTAAAAAAAATGGAATTCACTCTTTTTGAGATGGAAATGGCACAAACTGATCAAGCGTACTGTATTAAAAACATTATTATTTAGAACAACCTATTGCTTTAAACCATGCATGAGAGCCACATCCTACATGTATTTGGTAAAGAAGATGATACAACCTCAAAGAAGGCACAATCCATACAACCATGTCTATAATTTAGTGTCCATGGTAAAAATACTTGATAAAAAGGCAGTAATATACATACCCTTTTTTCTCCAAACACGGTAACAGACAGACACAGAGAGTCAGTAACCCAGATATTAACATCAGCACGCAAATTATATACACGAAATGGCAGAAACTGATCATGCGTATTAAGCACATTATTGTTCTACCGTGTCCAAAACTTAATATCCATGTCATAAGCTTGTAACCGCGTAAAGTTACAAATTAACCTCCTGCCGTCTGCTTCCGGCGTAGTAAACAAAGATGAAGCCACACAGTACTGTAAAACTACCCAACGAGGCGATAGACGGTCGAAAAATGGAAACCACCGTAGTCAAGATTCAGCCAAACTTTACCTTCCCACCACGGAGGCAATCATCCCATGCAGCCTGCCGGTTCCCCCGCCGGAGCGCCGGGCGCGGAAGCACAGGGTAGATGTCGGTGACGCCGCCCCGCCGTCCGCTTCTTCGTCATCTCCCCTTGACGTCGACGAGAAGGACGACCGCGGCGGGCTGGCCACCAGCCTCTTCCTCCGGCTGCACTCCTTGGACGGCGAGGGAGCCGGCATCGTGTGGCTCCTGCGGAACATCGTCGGGACGAAGCTGGCCGGCCTGGAGGATGAGAGCAGCTTCTTGGAGGACTCTGACTTGGTGATCTTCGTCTTGCTGTAGTAGGAAGGTGGCGGCGTGATGGGCGGGAGCGCCCTGGACGAGAAGCCGTCGTTCTTGGGCGTCCCCGGCGCCGACTCCCAGTGGAACGGCACCGAGCCCGCGGAGGCGACGCCGTAGTAGTTGCGGAAGGAGGGGTTGGAGAGGGAGGCGTCCGGGGCGAGGAGGCGGCTGGCCATGGTGGTCGGCCTGTCCTCCTGCATCATCACGTCCCGGAGCGTCCTCTGGCTCGAGCTCATCCTCGCTTTGCCTGGCTAGTTTTGGTCGTCTCTTCCTAGATGAGATTAGACGCAATGTGAGTTCGGAATCTAGTGTGAGATACTTCTTGAAATGTGAGATGTGCTATGCTGACCTTGCTGCCGAGAGAGGGAGAGAGTAGGAGAGAGCAGACATCAGGCATGTGATCCGGGGCAAGTAGCACATGGATCCAGTAGGTTTGCCGCTGACTTTGGGATGGTTTAATTGCATGACACTTAAACATATCGCACCCGGAGACGAATGGGCCATGACTTGCTTCGGTTAACCATATACCTGTCGGCATCCCAGGTGGCTGAGGAGCTTCGGTGGCTGGTTCGGGTCGTTGGCTACGACGGACTGGAACAACGTCAGCCCCAGCCGGCGATGGTCTGTTCCAGGTCTTATTTTCCGAGTGCCGATGGGCGATGACCTCTCTCGGACCCCCACCCCCACAACAACAGGCCCGCCAACACCCTTTTTTATGGCCGGCAAGCTCGTCGTCTTCATCGCCTCGTTTTCCCGTGGGATTCAATGCCACGGCTGCCGACCGGTCAGCTTTTCATTGATTCCTCAGCGGCGTAGTGAAGGCTCGCCGCCGCACCCCCCGCCCCATCCCGTCACACGTACACACGCATGCCGCCCGCTCGCCGCCCATCCGCCTCTATAAAAGCCGCCCCTCCCTCGCCGGTGGCTGCACAATCCCTCGCCGAAGTCTTTGCCTCCCTCGCCGTCGACGCCCATCTCTCTCCCTCCTCCCTCCACGCCTGCAGCCACGATGGCGAATGGTACCCCGGCGATGGAGCTGCGGCCAACGGCTTTGGCCGCCGGCACCTCCACGAGTGGGAGGCGTACCTCCTCCACGAGGCAAACTACCCGGCGCCGCCGGACATGCGCGTGCCGGGCTCGTGGAGGCTCAGTGCCTGAGGCGTCCTTTGATACGTCTCCGTCGTATCTATAATTTTTGATTGTTTCATGCCAATATTCTATAACTTTCATATACTTTTGGCAACTTCCTATATTATTTTTGGGACTAACATATTAATCCAGTGTCCGATGCCAGTTCCTGTTTGTTGCATGTTTTTTGTTTCATAAAATATCCATACCAAACGAAGTCCAAACGCGATAAAAACTTACGGAGATTTTTTTTTTGGAATAAATGTGATTTTTGGGAATTGGAATCAATGCGAGACGGTGCCCGAGGGGCGCGGCCTAGACCCTTGTGGACACCGTGTAAGGCGGTTGGCGCCCTTCTTAGGCCGCAAGAAAGCTAATATCCGGATAAAAATCGTGTTAAAATTTCAGCCCAATCGGAGTTACGGATTTCCAGGATTTTAAAAAACGGTGAAATGCCAGAATCAGGGAGCGCGGAAACAGAAGGAAACAGAG
>NC_041385.1:641160599-641211512 GCF_002162155.2 Triticum dicoccoides | reverse complement strand
AAGGAAGAAGAAGAAGGAGGGGGGCTCTCTCCCCTCTCTCCCAGTGGCGCTGGAACACCGTCGGGGCAATCATCGTGTGACGGCGATCTACTCCAACAACTCCCTTATCTTCACCAACACCTCCATCAGCTTCCCCCATCTATCTACAGCGGTCCACTCTCGCACAACTTGCTGTACCCTCTACTTGAACATGGTGTTTTATGCTTCATATTATTATCCAATGATGTGTTGCCATCCTATGAAGTTTGAGTAGATTTTTGTTGTCATATCTATGATTGGTGAATTGCTATGATTGGTTTAATTTGCTTGTGGTTATGTTGCTGTCCTTTGGTGCCCATCATATGAGCGCACTTGTGGATCACACCGTAGGGTTAGTTGTATGTTGATAGGACTATGTATTGGAGGGCAAGGATGATATCAGCTTCAGCCTAGCATAGAAGTTGATGCATACATGATTGAAGGGGGACCAATATATCTTAATGCTATGGTTGGATTTTACCTTAATGAACGTTAGTAGTTGCGGATCCTTGCTAATAGTTCCAATCATAAGAGCATAAAATTCCAAGTAAGGGATGCCATGCTAGCAGTGGCCTCTCCACATAAAACTTGCTATCGGTCTAGTAACGTAGTCAATTGCTTAGGGGCAATTTCGCAAATCCTTCCACCACTTTTCCACACTCGTTAAAACTAACTTAATTGTTTCTTTATCTAAACAACCCCTAGTTTTTATTTACATGTTCTTTATTATCTTGCAAACCTATCCTATCACACCTACAAAGTACTTCTAGTTTCATACTTGTTCTAGGTAAAATGAACGTTAAGCGTGTGTAGAGTTGTATCGGTGGTCGATAGAACTTGAGGGAATATTTGTTCTACCTTTACTCCTCGTTGGGTTCGACACTCTTACTTATCGAAAGAGGCTACAACTGATCCCCTATACTTGTGGGTTATCAAGACCTTTTTCTGGCGCCGTTGCCGGGGAGCAATAGTGTGGGGTGGATATTCTCGTGTGTGCTTGTTTGCTTTATCACTAAGTAAATTTTATTTTGCGCTCCTGTTTTCTATCTTTAGTTATGGGTAGGAAACGTACCAAGAAATTAGTTGTACCTACTAAACCAAACAACCCAAAATCTATCATATTCCTGAAGCTTTTTATTTGGATAATCTTTGATCCCTTTGTGCTCGTGCTAAAAACCCAACTACTTTAGTTGAGGGAAAATCATTAAATGAGCATTCTTATTTTGTGCGACACCGCTTATCTTAAAAATGGAATCTTTTATGGCATCATATTAATACATTGCAATTTTATGCTTGGAGTTTATGCGAAATATATGATTTTACTTGTTGTTCCGAAGACCCTAAAAAATACCTTCCCTATCAATGTGAGTTTAAGGATAACTGAACATTATCTTCTTATGCCAAGGGTTTTTATAATTACTATGATATTGAGCAAATTGAAGAATTTTTTGCTTAAGTGTGCCTATAAAATTGCTTCTTTGATTCAAAAGTATGATGCTACTCTTTATAAATCTGAATATTTTGCCATACTTAAATATTGCTATGAAAACTATGCTTCTAATGCCTATGTTAAGCCATATATTAAGGACTCCTCCGCTGTCCAAGAGGAGACTAATATTTTGCAGGAAACTATGGAAGAAGAAATTGTTGAAACTGTGAGCTCATTGGATGAAAAAGATGACGAGGTGAGCGAAGAACAAAAGGAGGAAGAGCGGATTAGCTACCCATGCCCACCTTCTAATGAGAGTAAATCTTCAACTCATACATTTTTTGTTTCCCTTCGTGCTTACCGAAGGATGAATCCTATGATAATTGCTATGATCCCTTGGATTCGTTTGAAATATCCCTTTTTGATGAAATTGATGCTTGGTATGCTTGTGGCCATGATGCCAATATGAATTATGCTTATGGAGATGAACTTACTATAGTTCCTTAAGTTAAGAATGAAATTGTTGTTATTGCACCCACGCATGATAGTCCTATTATCTTTTTGAATTCTCCCAACTACACTATATTAGAGAAGCCTGCGCTTATTAAGGATTATATTGATGGGTTGTGTTCTACTATTGCACATGATGATTTTTGTAGATATAATGTTCATGTGCTTTCTGTTCCTACTTGAAATTATTATGAGAGAGGAACTACATCTCCACCTCCCTATGTTTACCATACGATAAAATTGCAAGAAACTATTTATACTATGTATTGGCATTTACTTGATGCCCGTGAATTGTTCTTTTATGACATGCCAATGCATAGGAAGAGAGTTAGACTTCGTTGTTGCATGAAATATATTACTTGGTGACACTGTCGGTGTCAAAACCAGCAGATCTCGGGTAGGGGGTCCCAAACTGTGCGTCTAAGGATCGAAGGTAACAAGAGGCGGGGGATACGATGTTTACCCAGGTTCGTGCCCTCTTAATGGAGGTAATACCCTACTTCCTGCTTGATTGACTTTGATGAGTATAGGGGTTACAAGAGTTGATCTATCTCGAGATCGTAATGGCTAAACCCTAGATGTCTAGCATGTATGATTAAGATTGCCTTTACGGACTAAACCCTCCAGTTTATATAGACAACGGAGGGGCCTAGGATTGTACAGAGTCCGTTTACAGAGAAAGGAAGATATATTATCCTAACACCAAGTTTGTCATCCACGCAAAGGAGAGTCCCATCGGGACACAAGGGAGGGCCTTCTGTCTTGTATCTTCCTAGACCATTAGGCCGACCCATGTAAAAAAAGCCGGATCCCCGAGGACCCCATAATCCAGGACTCCATCAGTAGCCCCTAAACCGGGCTTCAATGACGATGTATCCTACGTGCAGACTGTGTTCGGCATTGCAAGGCGGGTTCCTTCTCTGAATACTCCAAAGTAGTCTTCTGCACATAAGAGCTGTATCCGGCTCTGTTTAATAATTACAACCCTAAGCTGTAAGGGCAAAAATACTTAAAACAAAGTAAGTCACCTCCACTGGCAACTTTTTCGGCAAGGCGTTATGTCCTGGCCTTGTTTATTATTCTGAACCGTTTTACAACCCCCGCTTCGCGTATCGAGGCACGACCACTGACACGTCTTGTCAAAGCAGAGATCGTGTCCCCTTATCATGGGATTCTCATCAATATGGGTTTGGGTAATCCAACCTTGCCGTTCGCATGTCCCGTTCGAAATAGGCGAGGTTTAAGGCTTATGAGGGGGCGGTTGATATTCACTGCCTTTATAAGAGGATAAGGACCCATCTCTTCACCTCACACCTTCTTCTTCCTCTGCCCTTCCGTCCCCGAGCTCCAGCGCCCAAGCTCTAATCTTTCCCTTCACCCCAACTCCTCCGGCTATGGCTGGACCCGATTCCTAGGGCAAGTGGATGGCCTCCTCCGTAACGGGACGGGCATCAAGGATCTACGCGAGGCAAGGTACTTGACGGCGGAGATTACACACAGGCTTCCTACCCCGAGGCAGGTCATCCCCACCCCAGAGCCCGGCGAGAGGGTGGTATTTATCCCCCACTTCCTCCGAGGACTTGGGTTCGCCCTTCATCCCTTTGTCCGAGGTCTCATGTTTTACTATGGGCTGGATTTCCACGATCTGGCCCCGAATTACTTCCTCCACATCTCGGCGTTCATCATCGTGTGTGAGGCATTTCTCCGCGTCCCCCCCACACTTTGGCCTGTGGCCCAAGGTTTTTATTGTGAAGCCGAAGGTGGTCGACGGCGAACACGCCGAGTGCGGTGGCGCCATGGTGAGCAAGCTCAACCATGTTACCTGGCTCAAAGGTACATTCGTGGACACTGTCAAGGTATGGCAGCAGGAGTGGTTCTATATTACCGAACCCTGCAACACCAAGTGGGAGACCGCTCCTGCTTTCAGATCCGGACCTCCGCTGCGGCTCGCGTCCTGGACCAACAAGGGTCTAGGCTGGGGATCCTCTGATGAAATATTGATGCCGCAAAAGTGTATCAAGAGTATGATAGAAAAGGACATTACCCTTGCTGATGTGGTCCAGGTGATTCTTATCCCCCGAGCTCTTCCCTACCAACGACGACCTCTCAAAATGTGGGAATTTAATTCGGAAGGGCCATGGACCCTGCTGCGATTCTTTGGCATGGCGCATAAAGGGATCTGGAAGCTGCTCTTCAAGAGGCAGAAGACGTGGCCAAGGACGTCTGACAACACCGGCCTCGACTGCAATAATCCGGCATCCCCAGTAAGTATCATATTTCTGAACATTACTTAGCTCGTCAATCTTAGGGAGCGGTACTGAAAATTCCATCCCCTGAACAGGGTTGGATAAAGAAGGTGGGGTGGATGAAATGTCTGACCCGCTCCCCGAAAACCCAGCTAAGCCTCTGTTGATGAGGATGCTGGTCCTGGCGCCCTACCAGGCACCGGTGAAGAAGGACAAGAAGAAGAAGAGCAAGGAGGCCGAAGGTGGCCTCCATCATGAAGATACTTCGGGCGCTATGTCCGGAGGGACCGAGGCTCCTTCCTCTCACGAGGGAGATCAAGAAGAGGACGAGGAGGAGGAGGAGGAGGAAGAAGAGAACCCTCCTCCCAAAAGGAAAAAGAGGGAGGCCTCCGTAGATCCGGAGGAGGGGGCATCCAAGAGGGGAAAGATATCCCTCTCGAACGACTCGGATTCGGACACCGAAGCTGTCCCTAAGCACCGCCCCCGAGCCAAGCCCCTTGCCGAATCGTAAGTACCTTAGGATGCCTTACATACATCCAATCTTTTACAAATTGTAAGAATAATATCAAATCATGTGTTTTAGTCTGGCCCATGATATACCTCAAGAATCATCGTCATCAGGGGATCTTCCGCCTGAGATGATGGAGAGCGAGACGCCTCCACAAGCTTCCCCGCCTCCTATGGCAGACGACACCGAGGTGTCGTCCCAAAAGATCTCTCTGGGATTCGAAGAAGTGCGAGAGAGGACCAAGACGGCGCCAGAGGATAACACCTTGGGTGTCGAGAACATGAGGGGCACAACCCTCATGGAGACCGGCGATGGGGGTCTTCGATCATCCGACCCCTCGCTGGATACTGTTCCAGAGATACAAATTGCTCCGGAGTCGAATCAGTAGCCCCCTCCGAGGGAGGGGAAAGCGGCTATTCCGGCGGCTACTAATGCGGAGGCGCCGAACATGCTGATGGACGCTCTGCAAAGTGCGCCCGTCTTGGAGGAGCATCGTACCTTGATGGGTACGGTGGTTGAGAAGATTTAGTCTGCTAAAAGCGGGCTGAATGAAGCCTTCACGAGCCTACTAACAGGCTTCGAGGTATGTGATATAATGTTTTTAGCCGCTTTTCATATGAAAAATATGCCTGTATATAGATAGTAGCCCCTGAGACTTTGTTCGGCCCATGAAGAAGGGCGAACAAAGGATCTACACACATCAACAAGAAATAACAAACTTATCTGTTGGTAAAAAACAGGCTTCACTGTTAGCGGCGACCACTCAGACCGCTGAAGTTTCTGAACCGAAGCAGAAACTACAGCTGGCCGACGAGGACATTATCCTTATTAACAAGTGGCACGATGATGCGCAAGGTATGTTTCAAGTACACCATACATGATTGTATTAATTTGCAAACGCTGAGTTGAAGCTTACACACTGCTATATGCATAATTGCAGATGGCACTGCTGTGGTCGAGACCCTCAGGGGTGACGTTGCCCGGACGAAGAAGTAGGCAAGGGTGAGCAATGCGGCCACTGATAAAGCAGCAACAAATTTAAAGGCCGAACAGGCTACCCGGCTCCAGTTCGAGGAGCGGGTATCCAAAGTGGAGCAAGAGCTCAAGGATGCCACTCATAGGCGCGAGTTCCTCGAGGAGGAGAATAAAGCTAAGGCGTCCAAACTTTCCAAGGCCCTTCAGGAGGCCCAAGAGGCGAGGTCTGAATCCCGAGCGGCTCGCGAGGAGATTCGACAGGCCGGACAGTTAGTGGTTGGTCAGCCCTTTCTTTTACAGTCTAAGTTTGGCGATCAGAGGTATGGCTTGCTCAATCGACTATGGAGTTCTCCAGACGCATTTACGGATCTCCCGAAGAGTGCCGCCGATGCCACGCAATTCTTTCGAGCACAGGAGGGGCATGCGATGGAGAAGCTATTCTGGTCGTAGTTCGCGACGCAGGAGCACTCATTGCTGTTGAATGACCAAATGGCGCAGTGGGCCAAGCTGCATAAGATGTCCGGAGCGGCTATGAAGGATGTCATAGTCCGGCTGTGGCCAGCCAAACCCATTCCGAGCAGCTATTTTGGCCTAGTGCGGCGACTCGTCGATGCCTTGCCCCGCATTGAGTCAATCAAGCGGTCGGTGTGCATAGAAGGTGCACGGATGGCCTTCGCCCGTGTCAAGATGCACTGGGCGAAGATGAAGTCCACCGTTATCATAGTTGAGGGTCCTCCCGGAGGCAAGGACCACCGCACGCCAGTGCGCTACTTAGAAGATGTCCTAGAGGGCGCTCGCTTGATAGAGGGTCAATGCTCAAAGGACATTATGTTCGAATGAATGTATCCGAATGACTCGGACATTTTTATTATATATATCAAGGCTTTGTGATATATTTGTGCCATTGTATGAAAGTTCTTTCCTCCTGTGCAGCCATTTTTTGTATTCCTGAGAGTTTTCCAGTCGTCAGCTTCGACCCCCACGTAGATACTATGGGGGTGTTCGGAATGGCATATGATCACACTTGACCCAACGTCTTGGTCCGTAAAGGAGGTGTCAGTGCGGTGAACCAGGCAATCGGACTATGTGGCTTTACCACTCTCACTTAGCCAGAGGAGTTTGATGATGGGGCTATAAGATAGCCCCTCGTACGTACGTGGCTATCCGGAAGCGGATGCATTACGTATGTGATCGGAAAAACAGTCCTGTCGGTGTTCTAGGAACGGGGGTCCCCAGACTTGCCTGCCTATGGCCCACGGTGTGGCTCCACCAGCGGCCCAGTGCGGCCCGTTTTCATCAACCAAACATTCAAGACCCTCACGAGGGGCCAAGCCTCGCGGGGCGGATGACACGAGAGCTCCTCAGGAGCGCCTCATCAGGCAGGCTCACAAGGGAGGCGGAGAGATCAAGGCAAGGGGTACCTCGTGAGGTTCCCGTGACGCAAGCCATGACGACCAAGGCCAGGCGGGTGCCAGTGCATGCAGTGTACTCGTTTCCCCTTTGGTGCTAAGGGGGCAAGCGCATGCGTGGAGTACCAAGGCATCAGGAAAATGTTTCCATATCCGTGCAACAATACCAAGACTAGCAGTACGGTAAGGCGGAGGTCATCGTGGAGCCCAAGACAATATAATCACCAGAGCCTTTGGCAGGAAAAGACCACCTTTAGTCAGGATAGCATGTACTAGTTGTCCCCTTTCAAAATGGCTGTTGTTGGATCCCTTCCCGCTCAATATTTGGGAAGAGGACTAGGGCCTCTATAAATAGGACTAGCCACCACCATAGATGGGGAGGAGAGATCCATTCGGACCAGAACCACCCACCAAGCACAAGAACACCTCGCCTTAGGAGGCTGTTCTTCCCCTTGTAATGTTCATCATTAGCCAAGAGGCAATCCACCACCACCACACTGGAGTAGGGTATTACACCACAATGGTGGCCTGAACCGGTATAAACCTCGTGTCTCTTGTGCTATGATTTTGTTTAGTTAAGCTTAGGGATCACGGCGAGGCTGAGGGCGAGATTCGGTAGGCGGAAATCTTCGTGCGCACTCCAGTGTTCGAACCTTAAGGGTTTTGCCGGAACCCGACATCTGACATTTGGTGTTCCAGGTAGGGGTGCGCTGAAGTCTTCCTTCAGCTGATCCGTGTCCCTCGCTTCGTCGCATCCATGTCCGGCGATCCGATGATCAGCACCGACCGCCGGGCGGTCTGGCCAGCCCGAGCCACGCCGCCTGCCCAAGAAGATCCGAACCACTCGCTCCAGGCGGCTCGCGCGCCGCAGGGCGAGGGCGGCGCAGTCACATGCCGCCCGCCCTTACTCCGCGGCAGGAGCGGGCAGCTGCAAGGGCCTCAAGCCACACCGCGGCCACGACGCCACATTCCCGGCGGGAACAAGCGAACATGAGAGCCGTGCTCAAGGTGGCTCGAGAGCTGCTGCGGTGCAGGTTGATGGAAAGTGGTCGGGACGCGTTGCTGGAACGCGTTGCCGAGCTCCTGGACGCTGCGGCCTCAGGGGCACCGCCTTTCTGCTTCCAGCTGACACCCGAAGCCTCAGCCGGGCCACACGGCGGACTTCTCCGCACCAGTGTGCCCCCGAGCGTGCCCTGAGGCTTCGTCAACACCGGCTCAACCATCAGCGCCAGCCGCTAGGTCGCGCCTGCGCCGCCACCCGCGGACGAGGGCATGCACGCTACGACCTACAGCCTGGGCGGGCTGCAACTCTACAATCCTCAAGATGGTGCGCTAGGCCGAGCGACGTGGAGCGTGGGGCACTACGGCAAGGTCTTCGAAGCGGCGGCTTCGGAGGCTTACGTGCCCCGCATGGTGGAGCGGGAGTACGCACTGGAGGACGACCCTGGCTCATTTCTCGGGCCAGGCTGGGAAGATGAGACGCCAGAAGCTGAGCCCTTCCAAGAGCCACGAGGGAGCCTCACCGACCGCGCCGACAGCAGCAGTTACCGGGTACCACTAATTCCTCAAGAGCAAGCTTATGCTAACCATGGGTCACAGGAGGGTCAGATCATAGTGGCGGGCGGCTGCCCCAGCTCGGCAGCCTTCCTTCCACCAGGAGGAGCGCACTGGGGGCTGTAGGAGAGGGGCCGGGAGCCAGGCCCCTCCCCATGGCGCATGGAGCAAGACGTTCCCCGGAGGTAGGCCCTTTACCGGGGAGGTGTACCGGCAGAGGACCAGTGATCGCCGAGGGCGCCGCTGGCCTCATTGGCGTCGTCCTGGTCTCCGGTTACCGTCAATGGAGGTCGAGGGTGGGTGCCCTCGTCTGGCGATATGAAGCAAGGCCCGGTGCCTGTGAAGAAGTCCAAGTGCCTATGAAGCTCGCCGCCCGTGACACTCTCACGTAATAATGAGTGGGGCTGTACACGCCCCGGAGTCTCAGGAGTGCCGCCCTGTGGCCTCGGGGGCTCCCTCCCACGCCAGTGGCACCACTTAGCTCCGCGCTCGTGAGAAGACGTCGAAGACTAGATTAGGCGTCGGACGCGGCCATTGTCTTTTGGATTCCCTTTCTGTGGTTGTGCTTCCTTTGCTTCGGATTTAAATTGGAGTTGAATTTTCGCTTGTGTGTGGGAAAGGTGACTTTTCGTGTTCCTGTGTTTCTTTCGTTTTGGTTTCTGCCTTAATCTGGAGTTCGCATCAGCTGCCTCCCCCTCGCGAGCCCCTCGTGGGCGGGGCCGGGCAAAGCGCGTGCACACTAAGCACATGTCGTGCCACGGCCGGTGCTCGCTTTAGTGAGGCCTTCTCGACCGGGTCGACATGTCCCTCAGGGGATCCTCTGGGGCTCACGACCTCGCAAGTCGATTCAGGACTTGTCCCTGGCTAAAGGTAAACCACAACAACATGCTCGCCGTGGGGCACGTAGGATCATGGAGGCGCATGATCAGCATCATTCCTAAAAGCGTACGGGCGGTAATCTTTTTACATGAGGGGCTCCCCTCCCAAATTGCTCTTACAACCTTTGGGGCCGTGCCCGAGCTTTTGTGTGCAGGATAAACAATAGAGAAACGTGGGATCAGTCAGACATGTCGCTCACCGCATCCTCCTAGTCACCTTCAGACGCATCGCTGGCGCCGCTGTCGCCGTCGCTGGCATCACCATCACCGGCGCCACCGTCACCACCATCGACCACATCGCCTCTATCCGCCGTGACTACCACCCCGTCATCATTGGACGCAAATGCCCTAACAAGTGCATCCACGTTGTCCTCCACCCACCGCGCCAGGTCACCCCGGATGGCCTCGGGCATCGGGGCGATGACGACGTCAAAGTCAAAGGTGGGATTGGTGTTCTGAAGATGGCTGAAGATGCGACAAAATGCGCACCCGAGAAGGCTACGGCTCCTCTCCTCAACAAGCCGGTGAGCCCTCATGGAGCGGCTCTCCAGGCGCGTCACCACGTCGGTAAAGAAGCGAAGATGACTGGCATAGTCGGTCGCGTGGGGATGCGGGGCGTTCTCATTACAGATGTTGCCCAGGGCCGTGTTTGCCCGATTCCTGAGATCCAGGAGCATGGGGCCATGCATGTGCTCCAATGTCTGCCGTTGAAGCTTTTCCTCCCTGTTCTGCTGCGCGACGGACTCAGCATCGGCGACCCGCTGCTGAAGAGGAAGTAGCTCGGCGCAAGCAAAGGCCAGCTCGGCCAGCGCCGAGACCAGGGCGGCCATGGCGGCCTCTGTGCGCCGTTCTGCTTCGGTTAGCTTGGACCTGAGGGCGGCTGTCCGGCCCGCAACCTAGGCTTCAACCAGCTCCAGCTTCAGGCTATACTCGCTCGCAAGATCTGCCCGGGCCTCGGCCACGTGGCGGTCGATTTCCTCTTGGACCCGGGCCTCACGCGCGCCAACATCATCCTCCGCTTGGGCAACCTGGCGCTCCCTCATCTCCAACCGCTCAAGATCAAGACTGCGCTCGGCGGCCTCCAGAGCCAGCACTTCCTCACGCTTCTGGAGCTCCTCCTCCTTGACAGGCGTCCCCCTTAGCAATGCAAGAGCGGCTTGTCGCAGCTACACCTGCTGCTCCAAGGAGGCTCTCCAGGCTTGGAGCTCCCATGCGCGCCTCTCCGCGACCTCACGACGACGATCTGCTTCCTGGGCCTCCTCCAAAGCTCGTGAGCAGGCCTCTCGTGAGGTTGCAAGGGATTCTTCGGCCTTTGCATTGTCAAGCTCGTGCTGGTGGCACGCGAGGTTGATGGCCAGCTTCAGCTTATGCCGCTCCTCGATCAGCCGTAGGGCCTCGGCCTCAAGGCACGCATCAACATCCGCAAGTTCTCCGCCGAGATGACCCATCGCGTCCATCGCCCTCTAGAAGGATTTGAGGCGGACGGCGCTTCGTTCACGTTCGAGCTTGAGCACGCTGCTAATGTTGTCCCCCGTGACGGGCATCGTCGGCGGGGTACGAAGCGGTTCGCCCCCTCTCGGCAGGGGGCTGGGGGCTGGCGTTCCACGATCGCTGGCAGGTCCCGCAAGGGGCTCGGACTGGCGCAGACGCGCCGCTTGAAGAGGAGCCTAGGATTGACGCCCACCATTGGCCGTCCATGAACAGAGGAGGAGCCCTGGGTAGGTTGGCTGCGCTCCAGGCAAAGTCGCGAAGGAAAGGCGGCAAGGGCACATGCTCAGGGCACCTTGCAGGCAGGCTTGCTCCTTCGACTGGCCCCGCGTCAGGGGCGGTGTGCAGGCTTGGAGTGCTCAAGGCCAACGACAAAGACGAGGCCAGAAGAGGCTTCTTCTCGGGAGATTTCGCAAGCTCGGCAAGAGGGGCCCTCAAGAGCTATAGTCAGGAGACGAAGCAACAATCGAGGAATTATAAGGATAAGGTACTTACTCGTCCATGGCGAAGTATTTTCTATGCTTTAGCGGTCGGATGGTGCGACCACTACAACTCGAGGACTCTTTCCTCTTGCGGAGTGCGTCGAAGTCCACGCGGAACCGGCCCAGGCGTTGGACATGGGGGCCAGCACGGCGCGCGACGGGAGAGGCACCCAGGTGATCGACCTCAGGAGCGCCAAGCTAGGAAGTGCAATCAGGCCCCGCCTCGTGCTGGCTTGCCGAGGCCTCAGGAGCTCCGGCCTCGGGAGCTGCAGGCTGCATCCCCCCCTCAACGACTGCCTCAGGGCGAGCCTCACGAGTTCCGAAGGATGACGCCTCGGGAACTCCAAGCAGCGCCAGCACCTCGACACCCGTGCCTCCGGCCTCTAGCAATGCTTGCCTCCCCACACCCACTCTTAGGACAAGCTCGGTGCCGGCGGCGAGGAGGGGAGCCACGACGACAGGATTCTCGCAAGGCCCCGAAAGGCCGACCGGGCGCAACCCCCATTCGTCGAAGGAAGGCATCTGCCCCACGAACTCGACCCTGTTCGAGCAGAGATACAAGATACCGCCCCCTTGCGACATGTCACCCAGCGATGGGTTGCCAGTCAAGACCTCAAGCACCATCCTCTGTGGTTCGGGCAGGAGCTCCGACTCCTGAAGCCTCATGCGATCCTGGTCACCAGCCAGGGCCCACATCGGCCGGGAATGGCGCTGGAGAGGGGCAATGCGATGCCGTTGGAACTCCTTCACCATCTGAGGCGCAGTCACGCCAAGGTCCCTCAACCTCTTCAACCGGAGCCAGACGAAGGAAAGGTGAGGGCTCGCGAGCTTCTCGTGGCCCCAGCCAGAGTTGGGGACTGCGAGCGACAACGGAGGCGAGAGCAGGGGGCTGAGCACTCTAATATCCATGTACACCCAGCGCGTCCAGAACCCGCTCGCGAATGGTGGGAGAGCAAAATCAATCCCCGAGGCGGCCGTCTCTATCACAGCCTGGAAGCTCACGCATCCCGAGCGTTGTGAGGGATCGGTCAGATGCAGCGAGAAGAAATGGTACAAGAGGGCAACGGAAGAAGCAATGCCCACCTTGGCCACACAAACAAAGGTGAAAACAACGAGAAGGGAAATAGATTGAGGATCAAGATGCAGCATGTGAATCTGGTCATGAGAAAGCACTGCGTTGAAGAAGGCAGAGAAAGGGGGAACCAGGCTAGCCCACAAGGCGTTGACAGAGAACCAAACCTCAGTGACTGTCCTGTCAATGGAGGCACGGGACGCAGGCCAAGCCACCATCTTTCGCCACTCGTTGAAGCTGGAGGTGAGCGCCGGGCAGACCTTGCCCATGGCCTCCAGGTTGAGCACCCGCGATCGGCCAACGGCGGGTTCGGTTGTCGGAGGTGGGTTGGCTATGAGCAGAGGCTTCTTCCCTTTCTTTGGGCTAGTCGGCGCCATGGCAATGGAGGGGGAAGAGTGCAAGTCAGATTGGGAGCGGAAGCAGAGGCTCGAGAAGGAAGGAAGGATGGGAAGCACGTTGCCTGCGAGGAGGAAATAACTGCATAGGGCGCCGGGGCCGCCTAGCCAAGCGGATATTGAGGCGACATGGGGAACCGGAGATGTCCACGTCCAATCAGTCGCCACCCGTCGGCCAGGGCCGCAGACTGTTGGAGCCCGCGGCGCTCCGCACTTGCCCTTTGGCTTCGCCTCTAAGCCAAGTCCGAGCGTGCCTTGGGCCCGGGGGCTACTGCCGGCGTTCTGGGAATGTGGGTCCCCCGACTTGCCTACCTGTGGACCACGGCGTGGCTCCACCAGCGGCCCAGTGCGGTCCGTCTTCATCAACCAAACATTCAAGACCCTCGCGAGGGGCCAAGTCTCGCGGAGCAGACGACACAAGACCTCCTCAGGAGCGCTTCATCAGGCAGGCTCACGAGGGAGGCGGAGAAATCAAGGCAAGGGGTACGTCATGAGGTTCCCGTGACGCAAGCCATGACGACCAAGGCCAGGCGGGCGGCAGTGCGCGCAGTGTACTCGTTTCCCCTTTGGTGCTAAGGGGGAAGCGCAGGCGCGGAGTACCAAGGCATCAGGCAAAGGTTTCCATATCAGTGCAACAAGACCAAGACTAGTAGGATGGCAAGGCGGAGGTCATTGTGGAGCCCAAGACGGCATCATCACTAGAGCCTTTGGTAGGCGAAGACCACCTTTAGTCAGGATAGCATGTACTAGCTATCCCCTTTCAGAATGGCCATTGTTGGATCCCTTCCCGCTTAATATTTGGGAAGAGGACCAGTGCCTCTATAAATAGGACTAGCCACCACCATAGATGGGGAGGAGAGATCCATTCGGACCAGAACCACCCACCGAGCATAAGAACACCTCGCCTCAGGAGGCTGTTCTTCCCCTTGTACTCTTCATCATTAGCCCAAGAGGCAATCCACCACCACCACACTGGAGTAGGTTATTACACCACAATGGTGGCCTAAACCACTATAAACCTCGTGTCTCTTGTGTTGTGATTTCGTTTAGTTAAGCTTAGGGATCACGACAAGGCTAAGGGCGAGATTCAGTAGGGGAAAATCTTCGTGCGCACCCCACTGTTCAAACCTTAAGGGTTTTGCCGGAACCTGCCATCCGACAAGTCCCTCGTATAATATGGAAAAAATCACGAAAGATTTAGCAAGTCACCGAGTGGCTGACCAGCTCTCGCCGTATCATGATAGTCAGTTTTCAGCTTTCTCTACTGAGGTGATTGACCGGACGAACCAGAAACACAATCGCAGTAGTTCTCCCTTTACCACCCTAACCGAACAAACGGAATGTAAGGTAGCAAACACAGGAGCCGGGCAAACCAACTATTGACCAAAGACATGATTTGGAGCCGATGCATATAATGCCAAGTTCGGGACGCTGAAGTGTGCTATAAAGCTATTCGGGATTTTGTTTGGCAACAAAAATGTGGCCACATAGAGCCCCTGGCAATGGGTGCCGAGGTGTGTGAAACAATAGGGGAGACGAAATACAATTTTATGAATAAGGTCAACAACAAAAAAATTGTCCTCAATAGAATTTGATTGATACGTCAAAACGTGATCTTAAAGAGGGCACCATAAGCACCAAGGTCATTTTATATGTCGGGGGTCTAAGAATAAGGAGAAATCTCGGTACAGATCCTTGAATAAAGTTTGGTCTAAAGAATCCTTTGGACATCCTACCACATGTCTGCGCCGCTTTTGCCTTGTAGAGAGAGTTTCCTTAAGAGGAATGGTCTTCGGTTATCCGCATGAAACCGGGCTCGAAGAGAGTCCTTGTAAGTCCATAGGATATATAGGCTCGAATGCACCTGTGGTAGAAGAGAAAAAATAATCGAAAAAAGGTGGAAGGTTATACAGGGTCAAACCGTACTATAGACCTGTCCATATTGTGCCTCTGTTGATGCCCAAGGTATTTTGAGTGCGTAATTATGCATGCGCGGTCCGAATTCCGCGGGTGTGTGTGGTGATCAACGCGGGCGAAACTGCTAGTCTAGCTCTGGAATTACCGAGCTGTCAGCATGCGGGACTGACCAGACTCGTTTAACAGTGTCCGGTGGTTTGATGGTCGATGAGGTGTGCGGCTTGATAGGGTCGCTCTATACTTAGGCCGCGAGGGCCACGGTGTGCTCCTCAATACGGAGGGAGCGTTCTGTGTTTCCATTGACTGTTATGACGCTGCATGGACCGGGCATATTGAGCTTTAGATAAGCATAGAGTGGGACCGCATTGAATCGAGTGAAAGCGGTTTGTCCGAGCTGTGTGTGATAACCACTACGGAAGGGGACGATATCGAGGATCAAGTCTTTGTTGCAGAAGTTGTCTGGCGAGCCGAAGACGACTTCTAATGTTATTGAGCCTAAGCAACGGGCCTCTACACCAGGTATTACTCCTTTAAAGGTAGTTTTAGTGGGCTTGATTCTTGACGAATCAATGCCCATTTTGCGGGCAGTGTCCTGGTAAAGCAGGTCAAGACTACTGCCACCGTCCAGAAGTACTCGCGTGAGGTGGAATCCATCGATGATTGGGTCGAGGACCAAAGTTGCCGAACCTCTGCGACGGATACTGGTCAGGTGGTCCTTTCGATCGAAGGTGATCGGACAAGTCGACCATGGATTGAATTTTGGGGCGACCGGCTCTACGGCGTAGATGTCCCTTAATGTGTGATTACGCTCCCACTTGGGGATGTGAGTGACGTAGATCATATTTACCGTTTTGACCTTGGGGGGAAATTTCTTCTGCCCCCCCTGTGTTCGGTGGGCGAGGATCTTCATCGTCGTCCTTGCTGGGCGGCTCTTTCCCCTTGTGTTCGGCATTGAGCTTGCTGGCCTATTTAAAGACCCAACAGTTTCTATTGGTGTGATTGGCAGCTTTATCAGGGGTGCCATGAATCTGGCAAGGACGATCAAGTATTATGTCCGAACTAGATGGACCATCTTTGTTTCCTTTGAATGGCTTCTTCCGTTGATCGGACTTGGAGCCACTGGATCCGGCATTGACCGCCGGGTCTTTGTTATTGTTTCGACGCTTGTGCTTGTTGCGTCGTGGCTTGTCGTTGCCATCCCTGGCTTCAAATGTGCCGGGGTCGCTGGTGCTATTGCTTCTACGAGCTAGCCAGCTATCTTCTCCCGCGCAAAAGCGAGTCATAAGTGCGGTAAGGGCTGCCATGGACTTCAACTTTTTTTGGCCGAGGTGTCGGGCGAGCCACTCATCTCGGACGCTGTGTTTGAAGGCTGAGAGGGCTTTGGTGTCAAGACAGTCCACAATTTGGCTCTTTTTAATTAAGAACCTGGTCCAGAGCTTCCGGGCTGATTCTTCGGGTTGCTGGATTATGGGACTAAGGTCATCGGCGTCTGGGGGCCGAACATAGGTGCCTTGGAAGTTGTATCTGAAGGCGTCCTCCAAGTCTTCCCAGCTACCGATAGAGTTTTCTGGGAGGCTGTTCAGCCAGTGCCGTGTTGGTCCCTTAAGTTTTACGGGGAGGTATTTGATGGCATGTAGGTCATCACCGCGGGCCATGTGGATGTGGAGAATAAAATCTTCAATCCATACTGCAGTATCTGTTGTGCCATCGTATGATTCAACTAGATCATAATTGCACGCGTTGCCACGCCCGTTCATGCTGAGAGAAGAACTACTCTCATGAAAATTAAAATAATGGATTACCAAATTAAGAGACTCATATTAAATGCAAAATTGATCTAGTTTTTCTAATAGCAAAACATATAAACAATTACTTATGAGTTATGACATTTATTAGTTAACAACAACAAAGACAGTCCAACCAGACTAAATTGCTTGATTTGCATCAATGAAGTTTGCACAGAGTATACCAAGGATGTGGAAGTAAGCCCAATTTTGAACTTGTCATACAGAACAACAAAAGAGTAGTTTATGTACCTCTTTAAAATGCGCACTCAGCTTTATTGCCTGATCTATCAACCTCTCGGTCCTATCGTAGTGCACTGAACCAACTATTCCATTGCGCAGGTATCCTGAGAAACCCGATCAAAATTGTATCTGAGTTTGCGACGACACCTAGTTGATCAGCTAGATTAAACTGAAACTACAAATAACTACAGGTACACCAAAGACAGACAAGAAAAATTTTACAGTATAAAAAGTAAAAAAAGCATTAGAAGCATGGATGCTGACAAAAAGAACTCCAATTAGGGTTATCATATTAATATAGAAATGCAATTTCCTTTCCCCTCTGTCGGTCCTCCCTATTGACAGGTTTACATCTGAAGACAGATGTCATATTCATATCAAATATTCATAGGGAAACCAAAAATCGCTAGCACCGTATTGTCTACAAAACATAATCCTCCAGCCTAGCAACACACACGGCTGCAAGAGAAGTACCTCTGTAATTTCTACCTATTTAATTTCATCAGCCAGCTCTTCATTCTCTAATGTTGATGTTGAAACTCTTAAATCGCATGAATCAGGTGCTCTCTGGTAGATGTTCTCATACTATGCCAAAAGCTTCAGGTTTAGCCCCACAACATAATAGTAGAATTTAATGATATACCATATCAGGTTTGAAGGTACCTTCCACCAACACAGCCTGATTGAACATTTGCACTACCTTAATCATACCAAGCTTTGTTGATGACCATGCTGCAAAATTTCTTTCTGATATTAGTACAAATTTATCTTGACTCAATCACGAGCATAGTGGACTTTTCTCCCTAATCAACATTGCTGCTTCCTCTCCTTCATCACCAGGTCATGCCAAACCTTGTTGCATAACCTTCTGCACCCATCGACAATGAATATAGAATAACCTACACACATCAACACTGAACATCGAGCACAGCATAAAAAAACATATATGGCAGAAGCACAACAAAGCATCCACATACATCAGGGAGGACTAATCCAATTGATAAAAAGAGGAAGATAAACTGAAAGACCCCCCATCATACGGGATAATTTTGCAACTGTGGGCATCAAAGTTCTCATGGCGTTCATGTCAACACCAAAAAGAGAGAAGATAATAGATCATGGACAATGGAAAGAGGATAGCTCCTGATCGGAAGCCATTCTCATAAATGGACACCCCGTGGCCATTACCCATAGAGAAATTCGTACCAGTGAGCATGTGCTCAGTTCCTGAACCAAAAATATCAAGCAAGTTGCCCGGGTTACACATGTGCAGATGAGATGAATCGCTGATGAAGGAGGGCACATGTCAACTACAAATTAAACCACAGCAAGAACCGGCCACCGAATGGACATAGCTATGCATATCCATCAATTTACTACAGGTTTGTCGTCTTCCTCATAAGGATCTTCTCACACAGGATTTAAAACTGAACTCGCCAATTTCCATCAATGAAAATGGAAGTAAAAATTGCAGTTGTGTGGCTCCTTTCCTCGTTCCCGATATCCCCAGGTGCGCTGGAAGGTCACTGAGAAAGACGTTGTTGCCTCGTTCGCATCAATCTCTTCCAGAACTCCACCATCGAGCCTCAGCTCGAGGAAGGGAGGGAGTTTCCACGGCACCGATCTGTGTTGTCGGAAAGGTGGAGTAGGACGTGAAGAAAGTCAACGAAGGGAGATGAAAGGAGAAGTAACACATCTTCAGCACCACAATACACAAATGGAGGCAAAAGGGCAGAAATGGTCGAACCGAGAGCTCCATCGCCATGGTCCGCCGCCGCCGGACGCATTGGGAAGCAACGCTTCAGGGAGAGAGAACATATACTTTTGAGAGGTAGCTTCGCTAAAAAGACACCCTCTGGTGGCTACACGGCCCACAGCCTCTCGGCCCAGTTAATGAAAAGCCTTCTAGGTAGGTTTGCGGAGCAGCGGCCTGTTTACATGTATCGGGTTATTGCAGAGTTGCGTTGTGACGAGGGAAAGAAGCAACTGCGGGAAGTTAAGAGGATCTGGGCCATCCAGAAGTGCGATCAGACGGTCGAGGACATCAAATCGTTGTGATGGCTCCTAGCTAGCTGCATTATACTGTTTTTTTAGTGTTCACGGGTTTAAACCCTTCTGGGAACTGGTGCTCCATTACCTCATCGATTAAGCATAGGGGGTGTGCGGCGCCTCTATATCGGGTAGTGTCACAACACAGTTTGGATGAAGTCTGTATGTGGTTTTCAGTCCGGATGAGGTTGTGCTTGTCCCGCCAAGCCTGATGGCCGTCTTCTCACGCTAGGACATGCCCCCTTGATCCATAGATTGATCTGGTATGACCGACTCTATTGTCTAGGTCCTGTCGCAGGTCGTACGTGTATCCTGCAACCGCTGTCTCTCTACCTCTAGGGTGAGGTGGTGCGGACTGGTGTTCGGCTTGAGTTGCCGCTCTGTCCAGGCCACGAGGTGGCTGGTCAGGTCCGTCAGCAGTGTTACATGCTGTCGGTATAGGTTCCAGGACCTCATCGTCGAATTGGGATAGCAGCTTGCGCTTTGGGTAACTCTTAGTTGGGCATTCGAGGCCGTATTCCTCGGCTGCCAGGACATTAGTCCATCTGTCATTGAGTAAATCCTGATCAGCTTGAAGCTGTTGCCGCTTCTTTTTCAGGCTTCTTGCAGTGGCTATTAGCCAGCGCTTAAAGCGCTCTTGTTCGAGGGGTTCCTCTGGCATGATGAAATCTTCGTCGCCGAGGCTCTCGTCCTCTTCAGAGATCGGTAGGTAGTTACTATCCTCTGAGTCCTTGTTCCTAACAGGATCGCCGGGGTTGACTTGCCCATCCTCCCAATAATCCTATTCGGATGTTGGCTCGATAGGGCCTTCTTGGTTTTCGGCATTCTCCGGAGCATTATTGTCTCCGGTGCCGGTATTGCTATCTTTTTTGCAATGCGATTTTGATCGGCGCCGCTGACGTCGATGCTTCGGAGGTGCTTCAGCAGGCTTGTCCTCTGGATTCTTCCCACCATCACCCTCATCCTCTTTGGGTGTGTCCACCATGTACATGTCATATGAGGAAGTGGCCATCTAGCACCCGGCGAACGGCGGGTTCTCGCTCTTCTTATCTTCGGTATTGTTGTCCAAACCGTCGATGTCTTCAGAATCGTAGTCGAGTGTGTCGGCTAAATCCTCGATAGTGGCTATGAAGTGGGTGGTGAGTGGGACGTAAAATTCCCTGTTCTTAGCCCCTAGTATGGGTTGGGCATAGTTCAGCAGTGATTCTTCTGCAATAGCGAGAGATCGCATTAAGTCCAGGGCCTCGTTTAAGAGCGAGGTTTGGACGGGGAAGTGAGAGTCCGTAGAGCTGGGTGGGACAGAAGTTCCTTGGCCGAGCTCACATAATGCGGACCTCGGGAGTTCGGAGCTAGTGTCCGGAGGTGAGTCCGGCTTCACGATGATAAAGGGAGCCTGTCATGACAGGCCTGCCGGTGATGCGATCCCCTCCAGTTCTCCGATGTCAAGCTCTATAGCTGCAAAGAGTCCAGCGGGATTTAAACTCCCATCTTCGGACCTGGTGATGCGCTCCAGATCTAAGGCCAGAGCGGTGGTTGGGGCCGCGAACCCTTGGAAGATCAAGTCTCCTCGGATATCAGCGACATAGTTTAGATTTCCAAAACTGATCTGATGACCAGGGGCGTAGCTGTCGATCTGCTCCAGATGGCCAATCGAGTTGGCGCGCAGTGCGAGGCCGCCGAATACGAAAACTTGGCCGAGGAGAAAAGTCTCCCTCAAGGCAGTATTGCTGTAGATGATCGATGGAGCCATCGAGTCTTCTAGCGACGACCCAGTGGAACCCTCAATGAAAGCACCAATGTCGGTGTCAAAACCGTCAGAACTCAGGTAGGGGGTCCCAAACTGTGTGTCTAAGGATCGAAGGTAACAGGAGGCAGGGGACACGATGTTTACCTAGTTTCGGGCCCTCTTAATGGAGGTACTACCCTACTTCTTGCTTGATTGACTTTGATGAGTATAGGGGTTACAAGAGTTGATCTACCTCGAGATCATAATGGCTAAACCCTAGATGTCTAGCCTGTATGATTAAGATTGCCTATACGGACTAAACTCTGCAGTTTATATAGACACCGAAGGGGCCTAGGGTTGTACAGAGTCGGTTTACAGAGAAAGGAAGATATATTATCCGAACGCCAAGCTTGCCATCCACGCTGTCTTGTATCTTCGCGGCCCATTAGTACGGTCCATGTAACATAAGCCGGCTCCTCGAGGACCCCATAATCCAGGACTCCCTTAGTCACTACTAAATTACAAATTATTGGTAATTAAAATTGGCTTTGATATACCTTGGGATCTAGGTGGATCCATTACTTGAGCACTATATGCCTAGCTTATTGGCTTTAAAGAAAGCGCTGCCAGGGAGACAACCCGTAAGTTTCAGAGAGTCATTTTATTCTATTGTGTGCTTTGTTAAAGTGGGAACCTAAAACTTTTTCAAAAAGAAAAGTGAAAGTGAGAGAGACGAGCATTGTTAAAGTGGGAGCATGCCTTGAACTTTGTTCATGCCCATTGAAACTTTGTGAATCTTAATTACAGAAACTTTTCAACAAAAATAATTACCCCCTTGTACAAATCCATTGTATTATAAAAATAAGTGCCAATATTTTCCTTTAGGATGATTAGATTACTTGTTTGGTATGTGCAGTGGAAAAACAAAAACTTTGGTTGTAGTGCGTGAATTTAAATTTTTTACTGGAATGTCAAAAGTTTTTGAAATTTTTACACAGTACTGCTATCCAAAAAATTTATTTGTCCTAATTTTTCAGAATTTTTTGAGTTACAGAAGTATATGTACAATCTGCATATTTATAGACTGTCCTGTTTTCACAGATTGTTGTTATAGTTTTGTTATTTGCTTATGTTTGAAATCTTGTTGAGCCTCCTTTGACTTCGGGCCATAGAATTGTGATAACATACAGTGGGTAATGATTGATTGTAATTATACAATAATTTTATGATAGGACATGATGGGATTTGATGTTTTATGTACTAACCCCTCTAATAAAAAAATCGGTTAAATTTGTGTGGATGAAGTGTTCGAAGATCGAGGAGGTATTGATATGAGAAGAATGAAGAGAGGCAAAAGCTCAAGCTTGGGGATTCCCAAGGCACCCCAAGTAAATATCCAAGGAGACTCAAGCGTCTAAGCTTGGGGATGACCCGGAAGGCATCCCATCCTTCTTCAACAATTATCGATATGTTTCGGTTTTTGTTTTGTTCATATGATATGCATAAATCTTGGAGCATCATGTGCCTTTTCATTTTTTTTGTTTTAATAAATGCACCATGCTGGTATGAGATAGTCCTTGGTTGCTTTATAGAATGCTCTCTGCACTTCACTTATATCTTTTGAGTATGGCTTTATAGAATGCTTCATGTGCTTCACTTATATCATTTGAAGTTTGGATTGCATTCCTTACAAATAGAAAACCGCCATTTGTAGAATGCTCTTTTGCTTCACTTATATTTCTTAGAGCGTGGGCATATCTTTTGTAGAAAGAATTAAACTCTCTTGATTCACTTATATATATATATTTAAATAGTCATCAGGAATTGGTCATTCACATGGTTAGTCATAAAATCCTACATAAAACTTGTAGATCACTCAATATGATATGTTTGATTCCTTGCAATAGTTTTGAGATATAAAGATGGTGATATTAGAGTCATGCTAGTTAGTAATTGTGAATTGGTAGAAATACTTGTGTTAAAGTTTGTGATTCCCATAGCATGCACGTATGGTGAACCGTTATGTGATGAAGTCGGGGCATGATTTATTTTTGGTTTTCTTCCTTATGAGTGGCAGGTGGGGACGAGCAATGGTCTTTTCCTACCAATCTATCCCCCTAGGAGCATGCGTGTAGTACTATCTTTTGATGGCTAATACATTTTTGCAATAAGTATGTGAGTTCTTTACAACTAATGTTGAGTCCATGGATTATACGCACTCTCACCCTTCCTCCATTGCTAGCCTCTCTAGTACCATGCAGCTTTCGTCGGTGCATTAAACCCACCATATTCCCTTCCTCAAAACAGCCACCATACCTACCTATTATGGCATTTCCATAGCCATTCCGAGATATATTGTCATGCAACTTCCACCATTCCATTTATTATGACACGCATCATCATTGTCATATTGCTTTGCATGATCGTAAGATATCTAGCATGATGTTTTAATGGCTTGTCCATTTGTTGATGTCATTGCCACACTAGATCATTGCACATCCTGGTACACCGCCGGAGGCATTCATATAGAGTCATATCTTTGTTCTAGTATTGAGTTGAAGTAAATAAAAGTGTGATGATCATTATTAGAGCATTGTCCCATGTGAGGAAAGGATGATGGAAGCTATGATTCCCTCACAAGTTGGGATGAGTGAGGGAGTCCTGGATTAAGGGGTCCTCAGACAGCCGGACTATATGCATGTGCCGGACTGTTGGGCTATGAAGATACAAGATAGAAAACTTCGTCCCGTGTCCGGATGGGACTCTCCTTTGCGTGGAAGGCAAGCTTGGCGATTCGGATATGAAGATTCCTTTCTCTGTAACCGACTCTGTGTAACCCTAGCCCCCTCAGGTGTCTATATAAACTGGAGGGTTTAGTCCATAGCACGAGAACAATCATAATCATAGGCTAGCTTCTAGGGTTAGCCATTACGATCTTGTGGTAGATCAACTCTTGTAATACTCATATCATCAAGATCAATCAAGCAGGAAGTAGGGTATTACCTCCATAGAGAGGGCCCGAACCTGGGTAAACATCATGTCCCCCGCCTCCTGTTACCATTAGCCTTAGACGCACAGTTCGGGACCCCCTACCCGAGATCCGCCGGTTTTGAAACCGACATCGGTGCTTTCATTGAGAGTTCCACTGTGTCGTCATCATAAGGCTTGATGGCCCCTTCAATCATCCACAACAACGCAGTTCAGGGTGAGATCTTCCTCCCCGGATAGATCTTCGTATTTGGCGGCTTCGCACTATGGGCCAACTCACTTAGCCATCTGGAGCAGATTGACAGCTATGCCCTTGGCCATCAGGTCAGGTTTGGAAGCTTGAACTACACACCTGACATCCGCGGAGACTTGATCTTCGACGGATTCAAACCCATGACAGTCGCACCCTGCAGCCACGATGAACATGACCTAAATATGTCATCGGACCATGCTCTGGAGATAGCGCCTATAACTGTCCTGGCCTTAGATCCAGAGCAGATCACGCCATCCGAGGACGGGAGGCTGGACCCTGCCATGGAAACCGCAGACTCAACGGCGTTAGAGCCGAACACAGATTTGACATCCAATGAGGCATGTGTCATCGGAACTTCGGACTCGTTTCCGGTCATAAGTTCCGAACCGCGTGCATCGGCGCCCATTGAATCCGGCTGGGCACCGATCTTGGAGTTCAGCTCCGCGGATATTTTCCAACGCTCCCCCTTAGGTGACGTGTTAAACTCATTGAAATCTCTCTCCTTGTTAGGAGATTCAGGTCCGAACGATGTACAGCTTGAGTGGGAAGCGGACGACGAAGAACTTCGTTACCCACCTACCACCTACTTGATAGCCACCGTCGACGACTTGACTGACATGTTTGATTTCGACTCCGAAGACATCGACGGTATGGACGACGATGTCGGAGAAGAACAGGAGCCACCACCCACAGGGCGTGATACGTCCATTTTGCATCATGCTTTTATATCAATATTTATTGCATTATGGGTTGTTACTACACATCATATCTCAATAGTTATGGTTATTCTCTCTTATTTTACGAGGTTTACCATGAAGAGGGGGAATGCCGGCAACTGGAATTCTGGCTGGAAAAGGAGAAAACGTTGGAAACCTATTCTGCACAGCTCTAAAAGTCCTGAAACTCCACGAAACAACTTCTTGGAATTAATAAGAATTTCTGAGCGAAAGAAATAGGCCAGGGGGCCCACACCCTGTCCAGGAGACAGCGGGCGCCCCCCTATAGGGCGCGCCCCCTATCTCCTGGGCCCCCTGGTGGGCCTCCGGCGTCCGTCCTCTGCTATATCATCACTTTTACCCTGGAAAAATCGTGGGCAAGCTTACGGGACGAAACTCCGCCGCCACGAGGCGGAACCTTGGCGGAATCAATCTAGGGCTCGGGCGGAGCTGTTCTGCCGGGGACACTTCCCTCCGGGAGGGGTAAATCATCACCAACGTCATCACCAATGATCCTCTCATCGGGAGGGGGTCAATCTCCATCAACATCTTCACCAGCACCATCTCCTCTCAAAACCCTAGTTCATCTCTCTACAAAAAAAATACACTTCCGTGATGATACGTGTTTGTCACAGTAGGTCGCGTTTTTTTCATGCATGTACATCCATGACGATTTTATGACAGAATCAAGATAGCCATACCTGTGCTATCGTAGAAGTGTTCCATGACATTACCAAAATTATCATCACGGAAGTGTCCACTTCCATGACGATAAATCGCGCGTCACAGAAGTGCTTTCGACAAGGGTGACCGACACGTGGCATCCACCGTAACGGAACGCCGTTATGCTATCGGGTCGGGTTTTGGATCCGATAACCTGTTAACAGCCCCGACCAATGGGGATTTTCCACTTGTAAAATCATCATTGGCTGGAGGAAACACGTGTCGGCTCACTGTTGGGACAGATGTCATCCGCTCATTGGACCGAAGGCGCCTATGATACGGCGACACGTGGCACGGCCGAACAGAGGCCCATTCCTGTGAAAAGGCCGGCCCATTTGACTTGGTCAAAAGGTGGCGGGCCGGCCCACGGAAAGCCTGTTAATGGCATGTTCGCATATAGCCCATTTACAACCCGCTAACCCAGGGCCCGTTACGCCCTGTCCGAATTAGGCCCAGTAGTGTTATCTGGGCCGTCCAATATGATTTAGCCCGTTTTAACTTCTGGCCCATGTGTGGCCCATGACTTCTTTCGACCCATATGAGGACCTTTGTAACTCTTGTCCCATTAACGGCCCGTGGTGAAACTGGCCCGTAATGAATAGATTAACGGCCCGTTATTCCATTGGGACGTTTCCAGCCCAAGTTATCTTTCGGCCTTCTCAGGGCCCATTGATTCTTGGGCTCACTTGCAGCATTCGGTTACATATGGCCCGTTACTGTCATTTTCTGCTTGTGGGACAAATTCAGCCCGTCGTTACAGCCAGCCCGTTTGCGGACCGTTAATACGTTGGGCCGTTTTCATGTAAAAAAACCCGTTGGGCTGTTTTCATAGAGTTATCAAATATGGCCTATTAACGGCCCGTTATGGTCCACGAATAGTACGACCCATGATTGGCGAAATGATGATACGCCCCGTAGAAGGCCCATGGATCCTATGGCCCGTATGAGGCCCATGGATAGTACGGCCCGTAGAAGGCCCATGGATCGTACGGCCTGTAGAAGGACCATGGACCCTACGGCCCGTAGAAGGCCCATTGATCCCTAAGGCCCGTATAGAAGGCCGATGGATCCTACGGCACGTATAGAAGGCCAATGGTCCTACGGCCGAACGAAGGCCAATGGACCATACGACCTGCAGGAGGCCCATGGTTACAACAGTCTGTGTGTTGCCATGATTATTTTGGCCTAGTTACCAAAAATAGGCTATTGTGGCCACTAGAAAAACACAGACAAAGAACTGCAGTGACTACAAGCAAACAACTAAACAAGACAATAAGGAAATAAATAAGCAAGCAATTAAGGCTAGCCTATTACCGCTATTACACATATTACATCCACTTGGCATCAAAGTTCGCCACTAGTGCAAATATAGGGAACAAAGCAGCATATTACATACACTTGCCGTCAAAATTGGCCACCAGTGCAAATAAACGCGGCATAAAAACAAGAGCATAACTGAAACAACTTCAGAAGAGCTCAAGAAACGTTATCCTGGGTATCCGCCATGCTGGCAAAAAACTTAGCAAGCTGATTAGCTTTGTCCTGTTTGGCGCTAAAATCATCCAATGCTTGCTGTTGCACCAGAAAGTATGCATCTAAATGCTCCACGGACTTCCGCAGTCCTTCCGCTTCTTGTCGCAGCACAGCTGATCGATGTCTTTCAGCTTGTAGTTGAGACTCAAGAAACCAAACTGATTCAGACAGTGAGTTTGAATAGCTTGTGCAAGTGGTAGTGGCCAGTAACTCGAACACTAAACCAAGATAGGACTTTGGGGTTGTCTCGCTGTCTTCAAGATAGTCTTCCTTAGCTGTTTTATCAACTTTGTTGGACACCAACAAGGATGTGTCACTATCCTGAACCTTATCTGCATTACTTACTTTACCATTGCTTAATAAGGCACTCTTCCCCAATATTCTGTCAGCATTCTAAAAGAAGAAACAAGCGGACACATAACAAGTTTAGCATGTACTAGTATATGAAACTCATTTTGGTGAACCAGTTCATTAGTAAGGTGGACAGGATTAAACTACCAAGTCTTCTATTCAGAGCGAGCTATGCGCGGGCGAAGAGTTTCGGAGAAAGTTTTCCAAAATTTGCCCGTGAGTATATATAGCCCGACACTGTCGGTGTGACCGAGTGGAGCAACTCGGTGGCACCGAGATGCATAACTGTATACAGTTACAGCAACTCGGTGTGATTGAAAAGTTCAAATCGGTTGCACCGAGATTAAAAACCTAGATCGACTTAGTGATCTCGGTAGGACCGAAATGGAGGAATCGGTCAGACCGAAGTCAAGTACTAGTACATAATAAAAGCATCAAACAGACATATATCTATGTCCTATGGTCACTGCATTGTCTTGCCAAATCAAAATAGAGACACGGTTCAAATCATATCAGTTCAAGACAAAGCAGCAGTGAAAGAATACAAAGCGTGGGAAACTACACGGCACAACACGATTTCAGATGGGTACCACGGGTCTACATGTACAACAACACTATTGGCTCTGTTGTGATGCTAGTAATGTGCATGATATGAAAGTCAACTGTATACACAATTGAAATTGAAATCAAAAGATCTATTGATAAGAGCAAACCTGTTAAAGAAGCATGCGTGAACATACATGCTGTGCCATTGGAGTTTCGATTGGATCCTTCAATTTAAATATAAGTTTGTATCAGTAAATACAGTGATACAAGAGCAAAGCAATCATAGTTAAAAAAGGTGCGCCTAGGCTCTAGGCGTTGGCAAAACGCATTGCGCATAACTATGCTTAATTTGTGCATAACTGCGCATAAGCACGCGCTTTGGTCAGTAAAGTGCAAGACGGTGGCAAAACACATAATTAACACCTAGCGCTTTTTTGAACTATGATAGCAATGGAATCTTAAATTAGAACAGTTGTTCTTCAGGTTTAGGCACTTGTTCTACATGAACAGAGTACAGTAAGACGCTAGAATATAATACTTAAAAATAGAAAATGAGCTCCTAGACCTTACCACATTCTTGGTTCGGGACCAGTACAGAACAAGGTGTTCCCAGTCATCGTCTAGTAAATGTGTCTCAGGGGAATGTAAGGGTATTTGATGAGTTTCTTTGCCGGTGAAGAACATTTTCTTCAGGTAATTCTGATACTGCCACCAAGCATTCTTGAAGATAGCAGAGGTATTAGCACAGGTTACCTCATCCTGAGTTTCCAAATCAGTCCTTCTCTATAGAGAAAAATGGGAAAATTTGCTGTATTACAACCATCATGGAGGTAGGATGTATGGGACAAAGCAAAGTAATTGCCATGAATAACATTACTTACACATAACTCCTGGACAAACACCTGCAACTGGCATTTTCCTTCATCTTCAGTATAATATTTTCAAGATGGGAAGATATGCACATACGATTTAACAACATCAAATGCGATAGATGCTAAACTACGACTGGCTGGTTGTGCTTCCTCCACAGGAATAGGCGTACTAACTGGTGGAGTTGGGGTTCACCCTGATAGTACTGGCCCTTTGGGAACTGGAGCTGCCTTACTAACTGCTCTTGTTTGGGAGCTCTATGGTGGAGATGGTGCTGTGTCAACAGGAACTGGGTTACTATCGGCTAGGGTTGGGGTTAGATTGGGTGAAGCTGGTTCTCTGTCCATCGCAGTAGGGGTACTATCTGTGAGAGTTTGGGTTATGTGTGGTAGGGCTAGTTATTGTGCATGTACAACCGGGGTGCTATCTCCACCAAGAGGTAGCACTGTTTTATTTGAAGACCGTGTTTTTATTCCGCTAGATACTGGCATCACCCGCTCCAATTCAAATGGCTGATAAATAGGAAACATAGTTGAATGTACAGACATTGTATGAGAGACAGATGCAATAGATAGTGTGGAAAAAAGAGGGCATGAAATAGTTGACATGTATATTGTTTAACTAAAACGGATAGCATGACATAATTTCACATATATGATGTCTATCTAAACTGGATAGCATAGCATAACATAATTCAAAGATACGATGAATAACTAAACAGGATCGCATGACATAATTCACCTACATGTTATCTAAGTAATCAGGATCGCATCATTTAATTCACATATGTGATTTATATGCTAAACAAAGAGCATTCGATATGATGTCTGAACTTAGAACATGGTGTTGAATATTGTGTATATGATGTCTAAATTATGCAATGCAAGACATTGTATGCATGATATGAGCAGTATAACCGTGCCAAGTTAGAGCATACACCTCAGTAGGGGAATAGGACTGGTCATTTGTCTCTAAATATCTCTGAGGAGCTATCGGGACCCAACAAGAGATCTGCTTCGACAGGTACCACTGTCTGCTCTGAAGGCCTTGTTTCCACTCCAGATTTTTCCATCTCCCACCCAAATGGCTGATTCACAGGAAGGTAGTTTAATGTACAAACATTGTCGACAAATGGAAATGTAATGAAGAAAGGGATGGGCAAGATATCATTTAAATATATGATGCCTGGTTAAACAGGATGGCATTGCACATTTCACATATATTATGGCTGGCTAAAAGACATGAGACTGCATAATTCCCATATATGATATAGAAACTAAACAGGCGGCATTACAGAACATGTCTAAACTAAGCAGATGACATATATGATGTCAAAAGTAGGCACTGCAAGGCAACATATGCATGATATGACTAACATCATCATGTCAAGGTAGAGCAAACACCTTGGGGGGTAAATAGGAGTGGTCAGCGGCATCTGAATCCGCCTCAGAACAGATATCTTCCTCTGGATTACAATCTGGAGAGGGGTGGGGAGGGTTTGCCATTGAACCCACCATGGAGCGATGTCTGCATGACATTGTATTGTCGCGCAAAACTCTTCTCTTTTTCTCTACATGTTCAGCATGACTGTGTACAATATCTGACATGCATACAAAAAAATATGGTGAGATTATGTAAGGAGAGCATGCAGAAATTTAGAGTGATGGTAACAACCAGTGGATGGATCCAAAAATAATGATAGCAGGCTGATGATTGCTTTAAATTAATAAAAAGACAGATGATGATTGATTTACTATTTGTTTCCTACCCAAGATGAACAACATAGGCATACCCTAGGTGAACCAGATATTAGACATACATACTATTCATTGCTGCCTCGATATGTGCCCCACAACTAATTTAGAACTCAAGTTTGAACATTAATTTGGACCTGAGTTGGGAGTCCAAGAGCTGAACAGGACGATAAAGTAGCAAGTAAGTTTAAGCAATGCAAACATAAGCAGAAACAAAAGAGTGCGACTGAGGGAGTCCTGGACTAGGGGGTGTCCGGATAGCCAAACTATCATCATCGGCCGGACTCCAAGACTATGAAGATACAAGATTGAAGACTTCGTCCCGTGTCAAGATGGGACTTTCCTTGGCGTGGAAGGCAAGCTTGGCAATACGGATATGTAGATCTCCCACCATTGTAACCGACTCTGTGTAACCCTAGCCCTCTCCGATGTCTATATAAACCGGATGACTTTAGTCCATAGGATGAACAACAATCATACCATAGGCTAGCTTCTAGGGTTTAGCCTCCTTGATCTCGTGGTAGATCTACTCTTGTAATACCCACATCATCAATATCAATCAAGCAGGACATAGGGTTTTACCTCCATCAAGAGGGCCCGAACCTGGGTAAAACATCGTGTCCCTTGTCTCCTGTTACCATCCTCCTAGACGCACAGTTCGGGACCCCCTACCCGAGATCTGCCGGTTTTGACACCGACATTGGTCCTTTCATTGAGAGTTCCTCTGTGTCGTCACCGATAGGCTCGATGCCTTCTTCGATCATCAACAACGACGCAATCCAGGGTGAGACCTTTCTCCCCGGACAGATCTTCGTATTCGGCGGCTTTGTACTGCGGGCCAATTCACTTGGCCATCTGGAGCAGATCGAAAGCTACGCCCCTAGCCGTCAGGTCAGATTTGGAAGTTTGAACTTCACGGCTGACATCCGCGGAGACTTGATCTTCGATGGATTCGAGCCACAGTCAAGCGCGCCGCACTGTCACGATGGGCATGATTTAGCTCTGCAGCCGGACAATGCCCTGGAGGCCGCACACGAGTCTGCTCCGATCCTCAATTCGGAGCCGGCAGCGCAGATCGAGGACGGGTGGCTAGACACCGCCTCGAGGGCTGCCACCTCTACGGCGATGGAGCCGAACACTGACCTAGTCCCTGATGAAGCTCGTGACTCCGAGGTGCCGGACTCCTCACCAGACTCCGAACCTCCCGCGCCCCCTCCAATCGAATCCGATTGGGCGCCGATCATGGAGTTCACCGCTGCGGACATCTTTCAACACTCACCTTTCGGTGACATCTTGAGTTCGCTAAAGTATCTCTCGTTATCAGGAGAGCCCTGGCCGGACTGCGGTCAAGACGGGTGCGATGCGGACGACGAAGAAATTCAAAGCCCACCCACCACCCACTTAGTAGCCACTGTCGACGATCTAACTGACATGCTAGACTTTGACTCTGAAGACATCGACGGTATGGACGACGATGCCGGAGACGACCAAGAATCAGTGCCTACTGGCACTGGAAAGCCACCTCATCATATGACATATAGATGGTGGATATCCCAAAGGATGGGAACAGCGAAGGAACAATGGAGGATGACCCCTCCAAGAAACAGCCCAAGCACCGTCGTCAGCGGCGCCGCTCTAAATCCCAACATAGCAAGAATGGAGATTCCGGCACTGGAGATAATAACACCCCAGACAGTGCCGAAGACAACCCCCTCCAGCAAGATTCAGCACAGGAGGACAGAGACGCCAGCCCTCATGAGAGAGCGGCAGATGAAGAGGTAGAGGATTACATGCCTCCCTCCGGAGACGAGGCAAGCCTCGACGACGACGGATTCGTCATGCCTAAGGATCCCGTCGAACAAGAGCGTTTTAAACGCAGGCTTATGGCCATGGCAAACAACCTCAAGAAAAAGCAGCAGCAGCTTAGAGCTGATCAAGATCTGCTAGCCGACAGATGGACTGAAGTCCTTGCGGCCGAAGAGCATGAGCTCGAACGCCCCTCCAAAAGCTACCCTAAATGCAAGTTGCTCCCCCGATTAGAGGAGGAGGCATATGAACCTGCATCACCAGCAGACAATACGTCTAACCGACCACCCCGTGGCCGCGACAGAGAGGCCTCTAGGCCCTCCACTAGAACCGTACCCCGGCAGCGCTCGAGAAGCACAAGGCCACAGGGGAATGCTCTGGACTTGCGAGATATATTGGAGGATAAGGCAAGGCAATCAAGCGATCTATGGATCGCGTGGGCGCCCCATGATACGTGACGACAACCGTCACGCCGGACACAGTAAGTCCGGACGGGCCGAACATAGTAGACAAAGCTCTCTTGAACTTCGTCGTGATATCGCCCAATACAGAGGCTCTGCACACCCACTATGCTTCATAGATGAAGTAATGGATCATCAAATCCCCGAAGGGTTTAAACCCATGAACATTGAATCTTATGATGGCACAACAGACCCCGCGGTTTGGATCGAGGACTATCTCCTTCATATCCACATGGCCCGCGGTGATGATCTTCATGCCATCAAATACCTCCCACTCAAGCTTAAAGGACCAGCCCGGCATTGGCTTAACAGCTTGCCAGCAGAGTCAATTGGGAGTTGGGAAGACCTGGAAGCCGCATTCCTCGATAACTTCCAAGGCACGTATGTGCGACCACCAGACGCTGACGACCTAAGCCATATAATTCAGCAGCCAGACGAATCGGCCAGACAATTCTGGACATGGTTCCTAACTAAGAAAAATTGAATCGTTGACTGTCCGGATGCGGAGGCCCTCGCAGCCCTCAAACATAACATCCGCGACGAGTGGCTTGCCCGGCACCTAGGACAAGAAAAGCTGAAATCCATGGCAGCCCTCACATCACTCATGACCCGCTTCTGCGCGGGTGAGGACAGCTGGCTAGCCCGCAGCAACAACCTCAGCAAAAATTCTAGCAGTCCGGATATCAAGGACCGCAATGGCAGGTCGCGTCACAACAAAAACAAACGCCGCATTAACGGCGACAATAGTGAGGATACGACAGTCAATGCCGGACTCAGAGGCTCCAAACCCGGTCAGCGGAAAAAGCCATTCAAAAGAACTACTCCGGGTCCGTCCAATTTGGACCGAATATTCGACCGCTCGTGCCAGATACACGGCACCCCCGAAAAGCCAGCTAACCACACCAACAGGGACTGTTGGGTATTCAAGCAGGCAGGCAAGTTCATTGCCGAAAACAACAACAAGGGGCTGCATAGCAATGACGAGGAAGAGACCCGACCGCCGAACAATAGAGGATAGAAGGGTTTCCCCCCACAAGTGCGGACGGTGAACATGATATACGCAACCCACATACCCAAAAGGGAGCGGAAGCGTCCACTCAGGGATGTATACGCGATGGAGCCAGTCGCCCCGAATTTCAATCCATGGTCTTCCTGCCCGATCACTTTTGATCGAAGGGACCACCCCACCAGCATCCGCCACGGCGGATTCGCCGCATTGGTTTTTGACCCAATCGTCGATGGATTTCACCTCACCAGAGTCCTGATGGACGGCGGCAGCAGCCTGAACCTGCTTTATCAAGATACAGTGTGCAAAATGGGCATAGACCCCTCAAGGATTAAACCTACAAAGATGACCTTTAAAGGCATCATACCAGGTGTAGAGGCCAATTGTAGAGGCTCAGTTACACTGGAAGTGGTCTTCGGATCCCCGGATAACTTCCGAAGCGAGGAGTTAATCTTCGACATAGTTCCGTTCCGCAGCGGCTATCATGCTCTGCTCGGACGTACCGCGTTTGCAAAGTTCAACGTAGTGCCGCACTATGCATACCTCAAGCTCAAGATGCCAGGCCCTCGAGGAGTCATCACGGTCAATGGAAACACTGAACGCTCTCTCCAAACGGAGGAACATACAGCGGCTCTCGCGGCAGAAGTACAGTGCAGCCTCTTAAGGCAATTCTCGAGTCCGGCCGCTAAGCGACCGGACACGGCTAAACGCGCCCGGAGTAACCTACGACAAGACCACCTGGCACGTTCCGAGCACACGTAGCAATGCGGCCCCAACCCCAGCCCCTGCAAAATTTTAACAGGTCCTTCGTGTACATCATTACGCTCTGGAGATACCATGGGCATAGTGGGAGGGGCACAACCACGATAGGCCCAGAATGTGGCTTAACCACACCAGGGGCTCTCAAGTGTGTCGTTCTTTTTTTTCTCTCTTTTTCTTTTTTTACCCACAGGACTCCGTTCATCAGAGGCCCTGTCCGGCAGTAGACCTGCCGAACACACGATGCAACAGCCAGGGAAGGAGAAAGGCTACGATGAATATCCAGGTGGTCTCCATTACGAGCATTAAATCTGTTTAATACACCATTCCGCAGCCTACCCCTGGAGGGGGACATGTTTAATAGTCCCATCCCTTGCTTATCGCACCATTTGTATCGTTCTGCATTCACAACAGTATTTCTTGAATAAACAATGCAACACCTTTTTGCTTATAATTGCATTTCTTTCTTATACATATATGACATGTTGCATCCGTACACTTTGGTACGGCTAAATACACCAGGGGCTTATGCTTCCCGCATCATGGTGTGATAAGTCTGAACACTTTCACAAGTGCGGCACCCCGAACTTAGGGCATTATATGCATCGGCTCCGAATCATGTCTTGGGTCAATAGTTGGGTTTCCCGGCTCCCATGTTTTGGTACCTTATGTTCCGTTGTATCGGGTAAGGTAGCACTGGGAGAACCACTGCGATTGCGCCCCAGTTGAGCTGGATGAGCGCCTCGGTGGAGAAAGCTAAAACTGACCGTCATGATGAGGCAAGAGCCGGTCGCTGTTCGAGAGGTTTTTTCGAGTCCCTAAAGACTTATGCCGCTTAGAGCAAGGAATCGGCTTTGTCTGGCCCAGGCGTGGATAGCGCCCCAAATTCGGCCTTCTGAACACTAGGGGCTTCGCCGAAATTTAAAAATATAGAATTCTATGGCTAAGTGAGAGTGTTCAAGCATTATAAGTCCGGTTGCCTTGTTCGTTGTGTTGAGCGCCTCCCTAGATGGACCCAAAAATGGGAACAAGAGTGCTCAAATTTATCCCGAACACCCCAGCACTCGTGGCATGGGGGCTGAAGCCGACGACTTGCCATCTCTCAGATTTGATAAACGGCTACATAGAAGGTAATATTTTAAATTAACAAGCGTTGCTTAGCGCATATGAACAAAGTTTTCAGTGCACAGGATAACAAAATGCGAGTCTACTGAAATATTACATATTTGGAGCACTCACCCGCAATAATGCGGGCACCCTTCAGGACACTCTTATAATACATCTCGGGCGTGTGATACTCCTTACCCGGCAGTGGCGCATCCGTCACAAGCTTCTCAGCATCCATCTTGCCCCATTGCACCTTTGCACGGGCAAGGGCCTGACGGGCACCTTCAATGCAGGAGGAGTGCTTGATGACTTCAACTCATGGACACGCATCCTCCAGCCGCTGCACCAGGCCGAAGTAGCTCCCAGGCATGGCCTCCTTAGGCCACAGCCGAACAATGAGGCCCTTCATGGCCTGTTCGGCCACCTTGTGGAGCTCGACCAGCTGCTTCAGCTGGTCGCTAAGGGGCACGGGATGTCCGGCCTCAGCATACTGAGACCAGAAGACCTTCTCCGTCGAGCTCCCCTCCTCGGCCTATAGAAAGCGGCAGCATCGGACACGCTGCAGGGCAGATCTGCGAACGCTCCTGGAGAGCTCCGAATTCGGGTAAGTGATAGGTAATTCATACTCACATGCTTACTTTGCATGAAAAATGCCTTACCCGCCGCTATTTTCTTCAACGCCTCGATTTCCTAGAGGGCCTTGTAGGCTTCGGCCTTAGCGGCTTTGGCACTCTCAAGAGCCGATGCAAGCTCGGACTCTCGAGTCTTCGATTCACGCTCCAAACTCTCATGTTTTTCCACGAGAGCCTGGAGCTCTTGCTGTACCTCCGCCACCCATGCCTCATGCTTCTCTCGCTCGGTGCGCTTCGCGGCCGCATTACGTTCAGCCGCGGACACCGCCTCCTTCAGGGTCGCCACCTCGTTCGTGGCCCCTGCAATACCCATGTTATCCTTGTCATCCTTCTTGCAACCAAATCCTTTTCTGCAAGGTACAATTTTAATAAGGTGTTACTCACCTTCCTTATCCTCGAGCTGCTTCTTGGCACGGTCGAGCTCGTTCTCGGACCGCTCAAGGCTTTGCTTCAAAGTATTGACCTCTGCAGTCAGGGCGGCAGAGGTCAGCAGCACAACCTGCAATCCCATATTGACATACTTTTTTTATGACTCCTACGTATATCTTTTTAGATCCTCACTCCGGCTTTTCTTTCCGAATACCGAACCGAGCATCAGGGGCTACTGTCTATGCGGTACTATTTTACATATATCAAAATTCTTACCTCAAAGCCTGTTAGAAGGCTGCTGCAGGCTTCGGTCAGCCCGCTCTTGGCGAGCTGAACCTTCTGAATCACCGCACTCATGACAGTGTGGTGTTCCTCTTTGATGGAGGCGCCGTTGAGTGCCTCCAGCAAGCTATCCGGTGCCTCTGGTTGGACGGAGGCCGCCGGCGTCATGGTCTTGCCCTTCTTACGAAGGGGCCGTCCGCCGGACTTTGGAGCCACTACAGGTTCTAGGTTTGTATCTCTCTCACACAATCCCGCGTAGGTGGTGTACGATACAGAAGAGAATGGGTGCACCGTGCACGTACTCACGCTTTGTGCCCAGCCACACCCGCACGGGTACACGGTGGAGCTCATTTCTTTACGAAATGGCAGCCCACGTGCTAATTTGAACGACTGTAGCGGTTGTTTACCTAGGGAGGTTGTGTACCACGCTTGCATGAAACAAAGTTCTACTTGACGCGTTGCCGCGTTATTTTTAAATAAAGTTATAGCGCTCAATGGCACGTACATAGAATATAAAACGATTTTTATGGAGAAAAAGGTAGTCCGCTCACTATATACAATGGAGCCTTGCGTGCCTAGTTTGTCTCTCTTCAGAGTATCTCACACAAGGCTGCGGTGGCCTCTCTCTCTCTCTCACCGTTGGTCACTGATCCTGCCGCATCCCATCCGCTGGGGGAAAGGGAGTGTGGTGGCCTCTCTCTCTCCCATCGTTGGTCACTGATCCGGCCGCATCCCGTCCGCCGGGGGAAAGGGAGTGCGGTGGCCTCTCTCTCTCTCCCATCGTTGGTCACTGATCCGGCCGCATCCCGTTCACCGAGGGAAAGGGAGTGCGGTGGCCTCTCTCTCTCTCACCGTCGGTCACTGATCCGGCCGCATTCCGTCCGCCGGGGGAAAGGGAGGAAGTGCATCTTTCTCCGTTCGATGGTGCCAAGGCAGCACGTCCCGATCTGCGGTACACACCGTTCTCTTTGACCAAGCTTCGGCGTGGCAGGGCCTACGCCACCTGCTCGTAGATTCCGCCCGCTGCCGCTCACCTAGTTACATCCCGATGACCTCCAGGTATCCCCTCCAGCCTTGCTCCACTGCCCGTCTTCCCACGTCGCTGCATGTGGATCTTCCATAGTTCTTTGCCCAAAATGTAGCTCGTCCAGCGTACTTTCCATATTACATTCTCGTCCTCACACCATTTTAGACAAACACAACTGTGTTGTTATCTTCCCTTAGGGCAAGGAATATGCTTATTTTTTGTCGTCGCATGTGTCATCAACTGTTATTGGCCAGTAATTCTTTCCTTTCTACCTCTTTTTTGCAAACAGGGCTATCCATTTCACCTCGTTGCTATTGCGACCTTTTGGTGAACTGTACAAATCACTTTTTCCTTAAGAGTGTTTTGTGCAGTTGTACTAAAATGTCACACGGGCAACGTCTCTACATTTCAGTGCGACTGCAAAAAGGGAGATTGGTTTTGCTCTATCCTCCTCATCCAACTCCGAGCCTAATCTTCTCCAACTAGTTAGTCTTAAGAGAGACTGCAAAGGTGACCGGCTTCTATTTGTGTGTTTATTGTTTCATCAGCAGTCCTCTATTATCGTAATCACACTTAATATCTTTGGAACAGGGACGCTCAGCTCTATTTTAGTGGAACTGCACAAAATGATCAGAATGTTGCATGCTCCAGACAGCTACTTTTTTCCCAACATGCCTTGTTGATTTAGACAGAGCTGGGGGGACGCTGCTGCCAATGAAAGCATGGATGAATTTTAATTTAACACCTTCTCACAACTCTGTTTTCTGTTGTGATGTAATTATTAGCTTTGATCTGCTAATAATTGACTTGCATTAGCAAGGGAGTTAGTTTTTTATTATTTCCGAAAGAGCATCGATGGCAAGACACGCGAAACAAAAGCTGAAAGCTCACACCATTGTACAATTTCATGTCGCTGGAAAATTATTTGTATAGTACGTCAGTTATGTAAACAAATGATGGAAGCTTGATAGCATTGCGAGAAGCCTCTTCATCATTCGGGTCCATGTGCCATGCACAAAATTTTACTCCTTCGTTCCTAAATATTTGTCCTTTTACAAATTTCAAACGGGCATATTTTAGAGTGTAGATTCACTCATTTTGCTTCGTATGTGTACTCCCTCCGTTCCTAAATATTCTATTCGTTTTTCTAGAGATTTCAACAACTGACTACATACGGAGCAAAATGAGTGAATCTACACTCTAAAATATGTCTATATACATCCGTATGTGCCAGTCCATTTGAAATCTCTAAAAAGAAAAATATTTGAGTAGTCACTCGTTGAAATATGTAGAAAGACAAATACTTCGGAGTATATTTAAGAACCTAGGGGGTAGTGCACAACAGCATGGAGACTCAGCCCGGTCGTTGCGCCGCATTAATAGTGAGTAATGAGCAGTCAAATCATAAGCCCCACCTTTCCCACTGTAAGTTGCTCTGAAGAAGCAACCATCAATACGCTCTTATTTGAATCCGCTCATACTACTCCATCCGTCACTATTTATACAGCGCGCTTCAGAAAAAAGAAAACAAATCTGTGGGACCAAGGCGACTAGCGATCGGCCTGAAAAATAGCATTGGTAGTTATAGCACGGCGTCTATTACTAGAGGAATAATGCGTACACACACGCATGCAGTGCTTCCACCCCGGGTACACACATGCATGCACGTACTCCACTCTGTAGTAGTACAGAGTACATGGAGAGAAAATTGTGGACTTGATTGCGGTTACGATGCCCTAATTAATTGAGCATTAAACCAAACGCATCTAAAGCCCTCTGTTGCTGGAAATGTATTGAGAGAAATGCATCATAATGAAGCGCGCCCGGTAAACTGTGACGGAGGGAGTAGTAGTATGAAGGTGCAAAACCAAGTACGCGTATGGCCAGTCGGTCAACGCACCTCCTCTTGGCATATCACTTACATGTGGCACAGGAGTGTGAGCAAACCGATCTCAATTGACGGCAAAGAGCCAACCCGCCGTTCCTTGAGAGAGACGAGGAGGTAGAACACACAGACGGGCTCGCACGGAGGCCAAGATATATTCGAGCATGGTTGGTTGATCGATATCATTCATTACATGTCGGGCTGCCGCTTTCCGCCCTTCTCCGGAATAAACGTGTACTTTATCAGAGAAAAAAAATAAGAGTACAGATGCTGCACCATGCGGTTCTAGTAGTAGTACTACTCGTACTACTGCGCTTGGCTCTTCGCCTCTTCGTGAAGTCGAACAATGATGGTACTCCGCATGTTGGGTACTATAGTGTATGCCTCTGACAATCTGACACCGAATGGACTGGTGCATGTCCACGGAGGGTAGGTTGCATTAGTCAAAAGGTGTAAGACTAGCCATAGTGGGAGTAACTTCAGCAGTAACATCGAGTCCAACTCAGCAAATTTGCTTATGTGGCAGTGAGTTAATGAGGAGAGAGATAGTTATAGTAACTTAGCTAGTTACTGTAACATCACATGTTTCAATGCAATATGAGTCTATAACCTAATAAATGAAGCTTCGCATGTTACCACACTTATGTTACTACCCACTATGAAGGTAGTAACATAGTCCAGGGATACGTGTATGTTACTAGTGTATGTTACTACCCATTGTGGCTAGTCTAAGGGAGCTTCACCTTGTCGTGCAAGCTTCTCCTTGTTCTGCGAGTTGACGGGACACACCAAAAATAGTGCTAGTCCATACTCCCTCATTTCCGGTTAATATGGCTTAATCGTTTTTGCGGGTAAATGAGAGAGCTTTATTCATATATAAGCATTCTTAGGACGATCAACCAAGAAACTGGTCACTAGGAAGCGAGGTACCCCGCAAAAGAAGAAGTAGGAAGCGAGGTGTTTCATCAAGCCAGCTCTCGGCCACATTCAAAGTGCAGCAAGCACGGTTCGCACGAAGATGCGCCGCAAGGTTTGCTGACCTGTTTACATGCTGAATAACAAAAAAGAGGAAATATTACCGGGCACTACTATTTGTAACAGGATATGAGCCAGAATTAAGCGAGAATTGTGGCGAGTGTTCCATGCAATCAACTTCCATTATGACATGCGAGAACCCTCGAATAGAACCAAATGTGTTGAAGATTGCTTGATCACATTTTAAAATTATAATAAGAGTGCAGACGCTCCTCCATCCGGTTCATAGTACTATTATAGTACGTACCTTTATAGACTACTATATTAGTAGTACTAGTACTAGTAAACTTTGCGCTTGCCTGTTCGCCTATTCGGGAAGTTGAACAATAGTAGCACTAGTAGTATAGTGTATGCTTCTGGCAATCTGACACCGAATTAACTATTGCACGTCCACCGCCTGAGCGAGGGAGAGCTTGCATTAGTCAAAAGTTTCTTCTTGTCCTGCGAGCCACCGCGCGCAAGTAATGCTAGTCCATACTGCCTCCTCTCCGGTTAATATGGATTGATTTCAAACAAGATAAATACACTGTCTGTCACTGTATATTTGTAAAAATATGGTCAGTGGACTTCATAATACGCTCATTCCGCTCAATATATATATTTTCTGGTGTTTATATGGTCACTAGCTCACCCTGACTGAGTATGTGTGTGCATGCACGTGTAGGTTGAGCACTTAGCGTGGCCGTGTGTGTTCCGCCGTGTGCTCGGACATGCATGCATTAGGGCGTCGCGCGCGTTTTTGCGTCCATGTGTACGTGTGACTGTTGCATACACGTAGGGGATTACATGTAGGGGCCACTAAGGAGCAGTCAAATCACATAGTAAGTTAGTCGGAAGAAGCAACCATCATTTCACTCTTGAATGACACGTACGCAATATAAAGTGGTTGATATGGAGAGAAAAAGAAAACCACTATATATACACTAGCAGGAGCCTAAGCTACAAGCCTGCTTGCTAAGGTTGCTCTCTTGACAAGCATAGAACGACGGGCCTGATCCCGCAGCTGGGGGAAGGGAACAATGTTCTGCGTAGACGCGGTCGACATCGGCGAGGGAGAAAACCCACAGTCGGTGCGTCCCAATCGGGGGTCACCGCGGTATGGGCCGATGCCGCGTCCCAACCGCCCTTCTAGCCCGACGTCCCAGGTAGTCCATCTTCCTTTTGGAGCCGGCTTGCTCCACTGCCGTAGCTCCATCTCCATGTCGATCTTTCTCTACTTCTACCGGCTTCTACTTGTGATGAGTTTATGTCTCATGAACTAGTGCCAGTACTATTATTCTAGTCACACTTCTTCAATATCTTTGCCATCAGGGATGCTCAGGTCGATTTTAGTGGAACTGCACAAAAGCATCGTATAATCCGCGGGTGCCAGCCGTCTTTCCTTCGACAGGTTCTACCCAGCCAGGGAATTAAATCATGTTTAGGTTTTAGGGTTTAAGTCGTAGTGACCCCATCAGTAGTTTTTCTTTCGTACACGCTCTCACAACTTTTTCCATTAGTTGTGAAGTAAATATTGGCTATGATCTGTGACTCATTGAGATGCATCAGCATGTGTGTTAGTTTTCCTTTGTATTTGATGGAATGTTGTAATGGGGCAACCTTGTAATAGGAATGAAAATGGAGTGGAAATTTTCCGTTTTTCCGAAGAAAAAATGGAAACGGAGAGAAACCAACGTTTCGTTTCGTTGGATCGCGCCATCGAGCAAAACCAACATTTAAATCACGCCTGTCGTGTTCGTGTCTCACCCTCCTCCACGGCTCAACCCCACACGGTCGCTCGGCATGCCACTCACCGCAAACCGAGTATACGATAACTTTCCCGCCTGCTTGTCGATGGATCGTGCCATGGAGTACTACTAGCACTACTGGAAGAGATTGACAAGTTGGGGGAGGACAGCTAGCTGTAGCACGGACTCCCAAGAACTTTTTACATGCATGTTGTAGCCGGCTATTGCGACCTTTGAACGCGGAGCAGCCGCGTGCACCCGGAAGCGGCGCGGGCGACGCTCTCTCGGCTGGCGCGCCACTTCAATGCCGGCGCCAGTGAGAGGTCGCATCCGCTCTGGCCGGGTTTGAATGCGGCACTGACCGTTTCGGGCAGGAAGCACGCGCGGGTGATGAAGAGGGTTCGGGTTGGTCAGGATCGGCCGTGGCAGCGGTCCGGACGTGCGCAAACAAGAGATGTTGTACGTTAATATTGCTGCATATATAATTAACAACATAAATAATGTGCCAGTTGGACAAATATGATTGGAGATGGATATGGAAATGGAATTTTACGTAAACACGGATGTCTATGTCTATGTGTGTGTGCGCGACGACTCTCGCGACCTGGAAGCGGGGGCGTGTTTTTGATCGAGTTTTCTTTCTTGGTACGTTAGAAATCAGTTTGTCTAATTCACATCTAGATGTTATTTAAAGATATCACATCTAAGCTCCCACAAGTAAATAATGTAGCAACAAGAAACAAAAAAACTAGGATAAAAGAAATAGACCACAAACTGAGTGGACATCAACTTAGACATCTAGATGTGTCCTAGACAGACCCTTAAAAAATTGTCCTGATTTATCCCTTGGTGGAGGCATACATGTTGTTTCGACAAAAAGTACATGGTGGTTGTGCGGTCGTTGTCCATATGGTGGTAGTACTATCACTGGTTAAATGAAGAAATGCTTTTTCTCTCGGGTATCCTGGTTTAGTTCCCATCAAGATAGGGTTTCCACTCTCCACACGCTCGCCGCAATACATATATGTTACACGCTGGAGGCTCAGCGTTCATTTGCTAAGGTTTGCTATATTCATAGTCTCTCACCCTCTCTTCACCAGATCTAAACAAGACTGCGTTAGCCTCTTGTCTCTCTCTCCCCCCTCACAGCTGGTGAAGGAGGTGTCCGTATCGCGTCGCACCAGGAAGGGGAGGAGGTGCATCGTTAACTCTATTGCCTTCGGCGAGGGAGGCAATCCACTGCCGGCTGCGCTGTTCTCTTTCACCCAGCGCCTGTGCGGGAGGGCCACCGACCCCTTCTTCCTCGCTGCCGTATGTAGTGTGGGCAGATCCAGCCTCCCGCCGCACGCCTTGCCACATCCCGATGACCCTAAGGTATAAGTTTCTCTGAAACCGTCGTTGCTCTAGTTGCATGTGGATCTTTTTTCATCTGTAGTTGAATCTATGTCTTGGTTCAAAGAGGAAAGAAAGGTGCGGTGGGGTGGAGCATGAATCTAGGATGTGGTTCAATGAGGAAAGGAGGGAGGAAAAGTAGTATAGACTGGCTATCCAGCCGCTTTGTTGGTCGAAAAGGGAAAAAAGGGGGTAACCCAGTACACACATTTGTAAGGAACCGATCTGTTTGTTGAAAAGGGAAAGAAACTGGGGGGGGGGTCGGGTAGTTTGTGCAGAACTAGATTTGCTGCCCTCACATAGGAAAAAAGTTCAAAGAGAACAATTATGGGACCAACACAGATATGCTGCTTGGCTACATACTCTGCATCACCCATTTATACGTGTGGACGCACATGGTGCTAGCATGTCCCATATAGCTATTTTGCTGTTGTTAATCTAAGAATGCCGCCAGAAAATTGAAGTAATGCCACTGTTAAAAGTAAATTACATTTTTTTAACGAATGTTGTTTCAAGAGAGTGTCTCTGTTAATATGAATCAATGCAACCATTTTAGAAATGCTACTATCCTACTTTGTTTTCCATCCAAGGTAAGTTAGATGCTTCTTCCTGTCACCGTTTGTTTCATCCTCCTTTATCGGCAAGTAATTGTTTCCTTTTTTGCCTATGTTAAAACAGGGGTATCGATTCAACTTGTTGCTATTGCGACATTTTGCTTCGCTACTCGAAACACTTATGTTTTAAGAGTGTTTTGTGCAGTTCAACTTGAATGTCACACCGGTGACTTTGCTTAATTTTGGTGGAACTGCACAAAAGGAGATCCGAGATTTGTTTCCAATGTTCCTGTCGAGTTGTTTCAAATCTTGGTCTTAACCACATGATATCTATTCAACTTGTTGCTATTGCGACATTTTGCTTCGCTACGCGAAACACTTTGCTTGATTTCAGTGCAACTACATGAAAGGAGATTGGATTTCCTATTCGTGTTAGCTGATTCATATTTTATCCTGGTGTTCTCATGAAAGGTCAGTACAGGCCTTCATCCACATGATTGTGCAGTGTGCTTTGAGATGTTGAGCTACCTATATTGGTACTATTTTAAATAAATGTTGAATTGAAGCTATTGTATTGCTGTCTTTTCCCATTAAGCAGTGAACAAAAATGGGACCAACCCAAACATGATGCTTGTTGCTTTGTTACAACAAACTCTCCATCACCCCCTTTATAAGTAGTTGGAAGCACATATTGTTGTTGTGCCCACTCTCCCTGGAACTGTTTATGCTTTTCGTTAATCTAATGCCGCTGGTAAAATTAAGCAATGCCACTCTCAGAATTAATTAACTACTGAATCTTAGTTCAAAACTACAACACTTGTTAGGAATGGTACTATCCTGCTTTGTAGTTCTTTCTACATGTTTAACCAAGGTATTGTTAAGATAATGTCTCTTTAAAGATGAATCAGTTGCATTGTTTTAGGAATGGTACTTTTCTGCTTTGTCGTTCTTTATACATGTTGAAACAAGGCATTGTTAAGATAATGTCTCAGTCAATATGAATGAATCACACTAATGGAGAATTGCTACTCTCCTGCTTTGTTTCCCATTAAGACAAGTCATCAACCGTTATTTCTCAGTAATTGTTTCCCTTATACCTATTTTTTCTTACAGGGATATCAAAATTAAAGCTCGGTTTTATTCCGACTTCAATTTTAGTTGAACTGCACAAAAGGAGCCAATGTGTCCAAGGCAAACTGCTGCATTACTGGGTCCAGTTGGTCGTTCCACTTTGCAGAAAGAAGCAGTCACTAGCTGCGGTACATTACAGAAGGAATGACCGAGAAGCTTTACAGAGTATTAATAGACACCGGTGACATGACTAGTCTACAGAGACCATTGGCAATTTAACAACACGTGGAGTGCCCTGGGCAAAAAGTGCCCAAACAAGTACAAGAAGCTACGACAAGACACGATCATAGGCATTACATATTTTGAATGGGAAAAGCTTGTCAAAGTTTAATCATTGATGTTAGCAAGAAGACGTTAGTTTAATATATTGGAATTGGAAAACCTTGTCAAAATTTGCTCATTGATGTTAGCCAGAAGACATGCATTTGATAATATTTTTGAGTGGGACGCCCTTGCTGTGAGCAGCGTTGAGTGTTTTTTCCTATTCCTGTGTTCATTTTAGAAGTAAATAGTTACTCTGCTAAGATATTCCTGTGTTAAGAGTTTGTTCTGAATATTGTCTATGTAATGCCAGGCCTTGTGTTTGATTGCAAAGTTGAGCTTGGAATGTTGTGGCATGCGGCATCACGAGCTGTTCACCGTGCCTCCTGAGAATAATGCTTTGTATTGTTTTGCATGTCGATCTAATGCCAGTGATTTGCTTGTTAAGAAGCTCATCCTCTTCTGTTGTTTCCGTGCGTAAGAAGTTCATCGTATGATGTTTAATTCATAGCCTATACAACATGTCGGGTAGGTTAGACGTGAGACCATATGATCTTCCGACCAACTCATGATATTAGGCCGTGATTGGATCGTCGTTTTCCAACAGAAACCGCTTGTAAAACTGACGCTTGTAAATTAAAGCAGATGGTCTCGGGCGAAGGCGCTTGGTTGGTCGATTTCAACTAGTAAAATATCGGAAGTACTTCACACACGATAAAAACGCTGAACGACACTCGGCCGATTGCTAATCCAGCCGTTAGCTGCTGTTTCAGCCTTGCCCATGGATGGCATGATACGCACGTCATGCATGTATCGTCTGGTAATGTCGTCCATATAGTAGTGCTCGCAAAATATACACTGGTCTCTCAAATTACATGTGTAAGCCACTGGTTTTACTTACAGACCTCGGGCCTTCTGATGATGAGTAAATTACACTTAATATGTTAGTACATGTTTGAAATAAACCAGAGCTCCCAAGCGCGGCCTTACCGTTTCATGCCGTCTCAGTTTCTCGAAGGTGCTCATAGGTGTCCGATGATCCTGGCTTCCTGAATGAGCAGCGGGTGCTGTATCAGACCTCTGTAGGGCCCGCGAGGCCCTCTCCGTTGTCCTTCGAGTTGTTGCGCTTGCCGTGGTGCCGAGCATTGTTAACATGGTCAACGAACATGAGGATTCAAGAGATGACTTTATTTTGATTGGATGACACTAGGGACCCACTAGGGCCATAGCCGTACGTACGCAAGTGCCTCCTTATTTTTTTTGCGGGGAAAAGAGATTAAATTAAACTAGGGTATGAGTACAATCAGCACAAATCGCCTCAGCGATTTCTGGAGGGTAGTTTCTAAGCCAAACGACAGTTCTGCCTTGTACTCTACCTAGTCTAGCCAGCTCGTGACTTGCCTTGTTAGCATCATGGCTGATTTGGGCTACCTGAATATCTCTTTCCCTGATGAGCTCCCGAGTCACACTGATCCTTGATGCATAGATGGACGAATTCGGACTTCTCACATCCAATAGCTTGATGGCCTCCGCACAGTCTGATTCTAGAGTGAAGGCATCCGGAGTCCAGTGCAGCACGAGGGCGAGGCCCTCCTCCATCGCTGCAAGCTCCGAGTCGAGTGCATCGATGCCAACACGTATCTGCCGGCTTGCCGCGAAGATCACGGCTCCCGTGTAGTCGCGGAGAATCATAGCTGTGCCTGCTGTTCCATCATTTGAAAGTGCCTCATTATATACAACTATATATTTTTTACTTTCTCCTGGTTTCCTGACATCACGGTCCCACACCATTGTCAACCTATGTAGTCAATATAAACGAGAGAATTGCACAAGGTGCGGCTGACAGCTGGGACCAAGCAGCTCGAGCAGTATTTGTGTTTTTGAGGCGTGAGCACTACAGAGTTTTTCTTGGCGATGATTTCGTTGTTGTTCAGAGGAGAGCAGGGTATTGACTGGGCGGGCTGTGGCCCGTCTAGCCCAGGCCAGATATCCAGCCCAGATACTACTTTTTTCAAGATGAAAATGGCTATCCTAGCTATACGTCTTTTTGAGGAATACCCACGCAAGGTCAACTTGTTATTCTCCGCCCCGCTAGGCTGCAAATCTTTCCTAGGAGGGATGCATTAGGCTTAACAGGAAAATGGGCTGTAAAAATAATTAATGGGATGTAATTATAAAAACTGGGCAGTAACTATAAAAAATGCACCAAACACGAAATTAGTTTATAAAATATTATTTATGGATTTTAAAAATCTTAAATTTTCATTGTTGCGCGCGCAATGTTTCGTTGAATTTTTACGTAATACAAGTTTATATTTAATCTGACTAGAAATTTCGGGATAAAAATATTTCGGATCCCATTAAAATGTGGGAAATTTTATTGAATTCTATCTTCAACGGTTGGTTGAAATTATTAATCATTGTCCTAGCTAGAAAATGGGCTGTACTTTTAACAAACTGTAAATGGGCTGTTGTAAATTCCATTAGAATTCAAAAATGGGTTGTACATTCTTACAAAACGCAAATGGGCTATAAATTCTCTGCCACACACTTGTGGGCCTACTAAGTGACGCGTCCCCTAAAAAAATAAGTTGACGCCTATGCAAGGCTTTGTCAACTTATTATAGTAAACACACGGTTCTAGCAGCAGTGGCCGTTGGATATCCATCCAACGGATGTCGTGCTTCTTCTGCAATCTCGGATATTCTTAGCTTTGGCCGCCCAGAAAATGATTCCTCCTCCTGACATCTGGGGCGCACCGTTTTGGAGGCTGACCTGCGGGCCTACTAAGTTGGAGCGTACCAAGGGCTTTATCAACTTAGTTAATATAAATGATTCTAACTTCAGTGACTGTACGATGTCCATCCAACAGCCGAAGTGCTTCTTCAACCTCTGGTCTTCTTGGTCTAGCCGCCCAAAGCAGCGCCGGTCGTGCCGCCTGCTCCTGCCTCCCGTGGCCGTCTGTGCTTCCGCGGAGGCCTCACCACCCCCATACTACTCCCACCGCTGGTCAGGCCATCCCTCCACTCACCCACATGACATGTTATTCTGCGGCGATGGCAGCCTCACACCGCAGCCGAACCAGTGAACCCTAGTACTCCTCTCCGTGCGGGCTTCCACTGCTGCGTCTTCCCCGGCTCCGGTCGTCCACTTCCTAGGCGTCGCCGTCATCCACCTCCCTGGTGCTCTCGGTGCGTCGTGGTCAACATGGTCAACGACCGACTTCCATCGGAAGAGTACTATACGTGGAGAGGCTGACAGCTGGGTCCACGGAGGCCGCAAGGAAGTGCCTCCTTATTACACGCAAAATAATTGTTCCTCCACCTGACAGCAGGGACCCACCGGACGGGCCACCTTATTTCGCGAAAAAAAATGTTTCCCCCTTGACTACTGGGACCCACCAGACGGGCCACCGTATTTCGCAAAAAAATATTCCCCCCGCTGTCAGCTCGGACTCACTGGAAGTGCCTCTTTATTACGCACAAAAAAATGAATACTCCCCCTGCTAGCTGGGACTCACCTTGGTGGGAAGCTGACTTGTGGGCCTACTAAGTTGACGGGCACGGAGGGCTTTGTCAACTTAGTCAATATGAACGATTCTTGCTCCGGTGACCGTACGATGTCCATCCAACGGCCGTAGTGCTTCTTCAACCTCTGGTCTTCTTGCTCCAGCCGCCCAAAGAAGCGCCGTCCGTGCCGCCTACTCCTACCTCCCATGGCTGGTTGTGCTGCCGCGGAGGCCTCACCGCCCCCTACTATTCCAACCTTATGCCAGGCCCTGCGGCGACGACAGCCTCACACCGCAGCCGAACGAGTGAATACTCATACTCCTCTCCGCGTGGGCATCCACTGCCGCATCTTCACCGGCTTTGCATCGTCCCCTTCCTAGGCCTCGCCGTCGTCCACTGCCCTGGTGCTCTCGGCGCGGCGTGGTCAACATGGTCATGGAACGACTTCCATCGGACGTGGACTGTATGTCGAGAGGCTGACAGCTGGGTCCACGACCGCAGCAAGGAAGTGCCTCCTTATTACGTGGAAAATAATGATTCCGCCACCTGACAGCAGGGACCCACCGGACGGGCCACCGTATTTCGTGAAAAAAACGTTTCCCTCCTGACTGCTGGGACCAACCAGCTACACCTTCGCACACAAGGAAGTGCGTCCGGGCAAAAAAAACGATTTGCCCCCCTGACTGCTGGGACCCACCAGCTACATCTTCGCAGGCAAGGAAGTGCCTGACAGTCGGGACCCACCTGGTTGAAGCGTACGTTGGGTTGTCATTCTGGTCGCGAAAGTGTACGTACATACTAGTCGATGTAGAGGTACGCACGTGTCGTAGTAGAGGCTCGCACGTGTCGTGGTAGAGGCGCGCACGTAGCATGTACACGTACGTACATCGGCGAGGGTGCAAGAAAGAAAATACAGCCACGTACGTACATACGGGCAGGGTCTCGAACGCCTAGTCGCGGATACGTACATGGCTGGGTCGAAAGGGAGAAACAGCGTCGTCGTCGTGTTCATGGGGAGCCAACCGGCTGGGTCCGAACGGAATGCGTGGTCGTGTTCATCGGGAGGGCTTGGACGGAACATGCGATGGAAACGAGGCCTGGCGTTCCGCACAACGGAGGAAACAGACCTCCTACGTTCGGAACGGGGTCCTGTTGATTGGGAGGGGTGTGGCGTACCACAAAACAGAGGAAACGGACCTCCTACGGTCAAAACGGGGGTCCTGTTGATCGGGAGGGGTGTGGCATACTGCAAAACGGACAAAACGGACCTCCTACGGTCGAAACGGGGGTCCTGTTGATCGGGAGGGGTGTGGTGTACCGCAAAACAAATGAAACGGACCTCCTACAGTCGAAACGGGGGTCCTGTTCATCGGGAGGGGTGTGGCGTAATGCAAAACAGGACTCCACGGGATACTGTTCATCTCCACAGTCGACCTCCTCCAGCCTCCACGGGCTACCATCGACCTCCTCCAGCCTCCATGGGCTCCTGTTCATCCAGCCTCCACCGCGCGCTACTCCACCGGCTACTGTTCAACCACCCCTCCACCGTCTAC
>NC_041385.1:641147608-641160255 GCF_002162155.2 Triticum dicoccoides | reverse complement strand
AATCGATCGGCTTCAGTTAGCAGCAGTAGCGAAGGAATCGCTCCATCGGGTTCAGTTAACAGCCATCGATCGATCGCTCGGGTTTAGTAACGCGTAGCCTGCAGTGCAATTGCTTGGGTTCAATTAGAGCCCAATGCCTCGCTTGGGTTCAGTTAGAGCCAACGCCTCGCACAGACGCATGTATGTGTATGAGAGAAACGCTCATCACTCGGCCCCCGACCTCCCACCGTAACCGGCAACTTCCCAAAATTTTCCTCCCCCTCGCTTCTACCATGGTTTTTTCCGTGATGGACGTCCCAAAGAATGTCATGCAGCTGCGTCTCTGGCCCGCCCAGGACGAAAAGCCCATGTTCTGTCATGATTTTTTGTCATAGAAGTAGGAGCCCACCACATCTATGATGATACCGGGTTTTGTCACAATTATCGTCATAGAAGTGTCATATGTATGACAGAAAAAAAAATTCGTTCGGCCCAAAATGTCACGGATGTGTCTTTTTTTGTAGTGTCTCTTGTATCCAATCTTGTATCAAACCCACAAATTGGTACCTATGGGTTGCTAGTAGTGTTGATTACTCCTTGTAGTTGATGCTAATTGGTTTACTTGGTGGAAGATCATATGTTCAGATCCTTTATGCATATTATTACTCCTCTGATTATGAACATGAATATGCTTTGTGAGTAGTTACGTTTGTTCCTGAGGACATGGGTGAAATCTTGCTATTAGTAGTCATGTGAATTTGGTATTCGTTTGATATTTTGATGAGATGTATGTTGTCTTTTCCTCTAATGGTGTTATGTGAACATCGACTACATGACACTTCAACATTATTTGGGCCTAGAGGAAGGCATGGGGAAGTAATAAGTAGATGATGGGATGCTAGAGTGACAGGAGCTTAAACCCTAGTTTATGCATTGCTTCATTAGGGGCTATTATGGATCCATATGTATAATGTTGTGGTTAGTGAGGGAGTCCTGGATTAGGGGGTATCCGGATAGTCGGACTATATACATTGTCTGGACTATTGAAGCGTGAAGATACAAGACTCAAGACTTTGGCCCGTGTCCGGATGGGACTCTCGTTTGCGTGGAAGACAAGCTTGGCGATCCGGATATTATATTTCCTTCCTTGTAACCGACTCCAGGTAAACCCTAGCCCTCTCCGGTGTCTATATAAACCAGAGAGGATGGTCCTTAGAAGGCCGATCACAATTACAATCATACCATCATAGGCTAGCTCTTAGGGTTTAGCCTCTACGATCTCATGGTAGATGTACTCTTGTACTACTCATATCTTCAATATTAATCAAGCAGGAAGTAGGTATTTACCTCCATCGAGAGGGCCCGAACCTGGGTAAACAATGTGTCCCTTGCTTCCTGTTACCATCAGCCTAAGACGCACAGATCAGGACCCCCTACCCGAGATCCACCGGTTTTGACACCGACATTGGTGCTTTCATTGAGAGTTCCTCTGTGTCGTCGCTTCGAGGCTTAATGGTGTCTTCAATCGCCAACAACGTGGTCCAAGGCGAGACTTTTCTCCCCGGACAAATCTTTGTGTTCGGCGGCTTTGCACTGCGGGCCAATTCGCTTGGTCATCTGGAGCAGATCGACAGCTACACCCCTAGCCACCAGATCAGCTTCGGAAACTTGAACTACACGGCAGATATTCGTGGAGACTTGATCTTCGACGGATTCGGCCCTGTGCCAGGAGCGCCGGACAGTCACGATGAGCACGGCCTAGACCTGCTGTCGGACAATGCTCGGGACATCACCCCTGCAGTAGCCCCGGAACTAAATCTGGAGCAGGTTGCGTTGCCCAAGGACGGAGAGGTGGACCCCGCCCCGTGAAAACCCACAAGTATAGGGGATCTATCGTAGTCCTTTCGATAAGTAAGAGTGTCGAACCCAACGAGGAGCAGAAGGAAATGATAAGCGGTTTTCAGCAAGGTATTCTCTGCAAGTACTAAAATAAGTGGTAACAGATAGTTTTGTGATAGGATAAATTGTAACGAGCAACAAGTAAAAAAAGTAAATGAAGTGCAGCAAGGTGGCCCAATACTTTTTGTAGCAAAGGACAAGCCTGGAAAAACTCTTATAATAGGAAAAGCGCTCCCGAGGACACATGGGATTATCGTCAAGCTAGTTTTCATCATGCTCATATGATTCGTGTTCGGTACTTTGATAATTTGATATGTGGGTGGACCGGTGCTTGGGTACTGCCGTTACTTGGACAAGCATCCCACTTATGATTAACCTCTATTGCAAGCATCCGCAACTACAACAAAAGTATTAAGGTAAACCTAACCATAGCATGAAACATATGGATCCAAATCAGCCCATTACGAAGCAACACATAAACTAGGGTTTAAGCTTCTGTCACTCTAGCAACCCATCATCTACTTATTACTTCCCAATGCCTTCCTCTAGGCCCAAATAATGGTGAAGTGCTATGTAGTCGACGTTCACATAACACCACTACAGGTTAGACAACATACATCTTATCAAAATATCGAACGAATAGCAAATTCACATGACTACTAATAGCAAGACTTCTCCCTTGTCCTCAGGAACAAACGTAACTACTCACAAAGCATATTCATGTTCACAATCAGAGGGGTAATATTGTGCATAAAGGATCTGAACATATGATGTTCCACCAAATAAACCAACTAGCATCAACTACAAGGAGTAATCAACACTACTAGCAACCTACTAGCACCAATCCCGGACTTGGAGACAAGAATTGGATACAAGAGATGAACTAGGGTTTGGAGATGAGATGGTGCTGGTGAAGATGTTGATGGAGATTGCCCTCTCCCGATGAGAGGAGCGTTGGTGATGACGATGGTGATGATTTCCCCCTCCCGGAGGGAAGTGTCCCCGGCAGAACAGCTCTGCCGGAGCCCTAGATTGGTTCCGCCAAGGTTCCGCCTCGTGGCGGCGGAGTCTCGTCCCGAAAGGTTCTCTTCTATTTTTCTCATCGAAAGACTTCATATGGGAGAAGATGGACGTCGGAGAGCCACCAGGGGGCCCATGAGGTAGGGGGCGTGCCCAGGGGGCACCCCCACCCTCATGAACAGGGTGTGGGCCCCCTAGCCTTCATCTTTGGCGACGATTTTTCTTTATTTATTCTAAGGTATTCCGTGGAGTTTCAGGACTTTTGGAGTTGCGCAGAATAGTCCTTCAATATTTGCTCCTTTTCCAGCCCAGAATTCCAGCTGCCGGCATTCTCCCTCTTCATGTAAACCTTGTAAAATAAGAGAGGATAGCCATAAGTATTGTGACATAACGTGAAATAACAGCCCATAATGCAATAAATATTGACATAATAGCATGATGCAAAATGGACGTATCAACTCCCCCAAGATTAGACCTCGCTTGTCCTCAAGCGAAAAGCCGATAACAATAAATATGTCCTCATGTTTAGAGGTAGAGGCGTCGATAAAAATAAAATGCGGACATGAAGGCATCATGATTACTTCATAACAGCAACATATATAAATTTTGTCATATGATTACTTATGTTCTAGTAATGATCTTTTCACAAAGCCAAAATATGAATCAGAAACTTTATTGGGCACCAACAATTATAATCTCAATCATTGAAGCAATTGCAATTTATTATAACATCGGAAAGGGTCTATGTCAGAGCTTAAAAGCAAGTCCACATACTCAACTATCACTTAGTCCTTCATAACTGCTAACACTCACGCGATACTTGTGGTTACAGAGTTTTAATCGGACGCAGAGAAAGATAGGGGCTTATAGTTATTTTTGCCCCTCAACCTTTTACCTCAAGGGTAATGTCAACAATAATAATTCATGCTCCCCCACATCCAATTAGATATATATATCATGTTCTTTCCAACATGCTGAGCTTGCCAAAGGATAAAATGAAAAAGGAAGGGTGAAGATCACCATGACTCTTGCATAAGGTAGAGGATAATAATAAAATATAGGCCCTTCGCAGAGGGAAGCAGAGGTTGTCATGCGCGTTTAGGGTTGATGCACAAAATCTTAATGCAAAAGAACATCACTTTATATTGCCCCTGGCATGTGAACCTTTATTATGCAGTCCGTCGCTTTTATTGCGTCCACAACAAGTTCGTACAAAGCTTATTTCTCTGCACTAATAAGTCATGCATATTTAGAGAGCATTTTTTATTGCTTGCACCGATGACAACTTACTTGAAGGATCTTACTCAATCCATAGGTAGATATGGTGGACTCTCATGGCAAAACTAGTTTAAGGGTATTTGGAAGCACAAGTAGTATTTCTACTTAGTGCTGAAGATTGGCTAGCATGAGGGGGAAAGGCAAACTCAACACAGTAGAGGAACCATGACAACATACTTTATCTCAGATGTAAGAGAGCATAACTCATTATGTTGTCTTCCTTGTCCAACATCAACTCTTAAGCATGTCGTATTTTAATGAGTGCTCCCAATCATAAAAGATGTCAATGATAATATATCTATATGTGAAACCTCTCTTTCATTATTACTTCCTATTAGTTGCAACGATGACCAAAGCTATATTTGCCAACTCCCAACAACTTTAAATCATCATACTCTTTCTATGTGAAGTCATTACTTTCAATAAGACCAATATGAACTCTTGATTCTTTTTCTTCTAATCACCCAAGATCATGGCAAAATACTCAAGCCCTTGACTCAACACTAATCTTTATTATATAGCTCACGGACTCGATTACAAAGAAGGATCATAAAGCAAAACTCAAAACTAGATCATGCCATGACTTTATTCTACTAAATCAAGATACTACTAATAGGATCGAACTAAGAAAAATGGTAAAGGTAGGAGCTGTGATGGTGATACAATACCAGGGCACCTCCCCCAAGCTTGTTGTTGGTGTAATATTCTTGGCGATGATTCCCCTCAGAATACGGTTCTCCTCCTCGAGCTTATTGACTTGCTGCTTAAGGTCCATTATTTCCTTGCGAAGCTTCCCTGTAACGGCTATAGCTCCTTGCACCCAAGGGTGTTGCATAGCTGCGGGAGAACAAGAGACACTCCTCCTCATATTTTCATAGGAAAGAAATTTAACATTGGAAGGGATAACCGAGTTTGGAATAGCTGAGCTCTATAGTTCCCCCATTGTAAGTCCAGCTCGGAGGCGGGAGGTGACTTCTTGATCTTCCATGGCATCTACTCTCATCAGGTCAGCCTCCATATCTTCCTCCGTTGCCGGCCCAAAGTGGTCAGCATCGTTGTTTACCGTTGGTTCCGGTGCCGGGTTAGATACCCAGCTTTCTCCGACTGACTCTTGAGAAGACATCTTGCTTTAATCTGCAGCGGCAACAACTCGAAACGAAAACAGAAGGTTTTTGCGTGATACAAGAGTCAAAACCTTCGAGAGTATATATAATGAATTTTTACCGACCAAAATACATATCGTGCAAGGAAACAGAGTCCAGAGGGCACACGAGGTGCTCACGAGGTAGGGGGGAGCGCCCTCCACCCTCGTGGAGGCCTCGTGTCCTCCCCGGACTGCTACTTATTTTTCTATTTTTCTAAATATTCCAAAATAGAGAAATATTGCCTTAAAAATTGTTTTGGAGTCGGTTTACTTACCGTACCACATACCTATTCCTTTTCGGAGTCTGGAACATTCTGGAAAGTGTCCTTTATGTACTCCTCCGGGGTCACAGTTTCAATGATATTAGTTTCAACATTTATAGGATTACCTGAGATATAGTGCTTGATCCTTTGACCGTTTACCACCTTTGGATTTGCGCCTGCGGAGTTGTTGATTTTTATGGCACCGGAACGATAGACCTCCTCGATAACGTAGGGACCTTCCCATTTAGAGAGGAGTTGCAAAAAATCTAAAACGAGAGTTGTATAGCAATACATAATCACCGACATTAAACTCACGCTTTTGTATCCTTTTGTCATGCCATCTTTTAACTTTTTCTTTAAACAACTTGGCATTTTCATAAGCTTGGGCTCTCCATTCATCAAGTGAGCTAGTATCAAATAACCTCTTCTCACCGGCAAGTTTGAAATCATAGTTGAGCTCTTTAATAGCCCAATATGCCTTATGTTCTAGTTCAAGAGGTAAGTGACAAGCTTTTCCATAGACCATTTTGTACGGAGACATACCCATAGGATTTTTATAAGCAGTTCTATAGGCCCATAATGCATCATCAAGTTTCTTGGACCAATTCTTTCTAGACCTATTGACAGCCTTTTGCAAAATTAATTTGAGCTCTCTGTTGCTCAACTCTACTTGACCACTAGACTGCTGGTGATAAGGAGATGCAATCCTATGATTAACGTCGTATTTAGCAAGGATCTTACGGAAAGCACCATGAATAAAGTGTGCACCACCATCAGTCGTTAAGTATCTAGGGACTCCAAACCTCGGAAAAATAACTTCCTTAAGCATTTTAATAGAAGTGTTATGATCAGCACTACTAGTTGGAATAGCTTCTACCCACTTAGTAACGTAATCAACAGCAACTAGAATATGAGTGTAACTATTAGAGGCAGGAAAAGGTCCCATATAATCAAAGCCCCAAACATCAAATGGCTCAATAACAAGTGAATAATTCAAAGGCATTTCTTGGCGTCTACTGATATTACCAATTCTTTGACATTCATCGCAAGAATAAACAAACTTGCGGGCATCCTTGAAGAGAGTAGGCCAATAAAAACCGGATTGCAATACCTTATGTGCAGTTCTATCTCCAGCGTGATGTCCTCCATAAGCTTCAGAGTGACACTTGCGTAGGATCTGTTCCTGTTCATGCTCAGGTACACAACATCTAATAACACCATCTACTCCTTCTTTATAAAGATGTGGGTCATCCTAAAAGTAATGTCACAAGTCATAGAAAAACTTTTTCTTTTGTTGGTATGTGAAGCTAGGCGGTATAAATTTAGCAACAATATAATTAGCATAATCAGCATACCATGGAGTGCTACGAGAAGTACTTATGACATTTAATTGCTCATCAGGAAAGCTATCATCAATAGGTAGTTGGTCATCAAGAACATTCTCTAGCCTAGACAAGTTGTCTGCAACGGGGTTCTCAGCTCCCTTTCTATCAACAATATGTAAATCAAATTCTTGAAGCAAGAGAACCCATCTAATGAATCTAGGTTTTGCATCTTTCTTTTCCATAAGATATTTAATAGCAGCATGGTCTGTATGAATAGTTACTCTAGAATCAACAATATAGGGTCTGAATTTATCACACGCAAATACAACTGCTAAAAGTTCCTTTTCGGTAGTAGAATAATTTCTTTGAGCATTGTCTAGAGTCTTAATAGCATAATGGATAACATTCAATTTCTTATCAACTCTTTGCCCTAGAATAGCACCTAAAGCATAATCACTAGCATCACACATAATTTCAAAGGGTAAATTCCAATCAGGTGGCTGGACAACAGGTGCAGAGACTAAAGCTTTCTTAAGTATTTCAAATGCTTCTACACAATCATTATCAAAGACAAATGGTACATCTTTTTGTAATAAATTAGTCAGAGGCCGAGAAATTTTTGAGAAGCCCTTAATGAACCTCCTATAAAATCCGGCATGACCAAGGAAACTTCTTATACCTTTGATGTCCTTGGGACATGACATCTTTTCAATAGCATCAACCTTGGCTTTATGAACTTCAATACCTCGTTCAGAAACTTTGTGCCCCAAGACAATACCTTCATTAACCATAAAGTGGCACTTTTCCCAATTCAAGACAAGATTAGTTTCTTCACATCTCTCCAAAACTCGAGCAAGATTGCTCAAGCAATCATCAAAAGAGGAACCATAGACGGAAAAGCCATCCATGAAAACCTCACAAATTTTCTCACAAAAGTCAGAGAATATAGCCATCATGCATCTTTGAAAGGTAGCAAGTGCATTACATAAACCAAAAGGCATACGTCTATAAGCAAAAGTACCAAAAGGGCATGTAAAAGTAGTCTTTGATTGATCTTTAGCCGACACAGGTATTTGAGAAAAACCAGAGTAACCATCTAGAAAGCAATAATGTGTATGTTTGCATAGTCTTTCTAGCATTTGATCAATAAAAGGTAAGGGGTAATGATATTTCTTAGTAGCCTTATTTAATTTGCGGAAATCAATTACCATCCTATAACCTGTGATAATTCCTTGCGGAATCAATTCATCTTTATCATTAGGGACAACAGTAATACCTCCCTTCTTAGGGACACAATGGACAGGACTTACCCACTGACTATCAGCAACGGGATAAATTATACCTGCCTCCAGAAGCTTGAGTATTTCTTTTCTTACCACTTCTTTCATTTTAGGATTCAAACGTCGTTGAGGATCACAAACTGGTTTGGCATCAGCTTCCAAATTTATTTTATGTTGACATAGAGTGGGACTGATGCCCTTAAGTTCATCCAGAGTATATCCAATAGCGGCACGATGCTTCTTCAGAGTTTTCAATAATCTTTCTTCTTCATGCTCTGAAAGGTTAGCGCTAATAATAACAGGGTATATTTTCTTTTCATCAAGATAAGCATATTTAAGATTATTAGGCAACGGTTTAAGCTCAAACACGGGATCACCCTTGGATGGAGGGGGATCCCCTAGGATTTCAACAGGCAAATTGTGTTGCAGAATAGGTTCCTGTTTAAAGAATACTTCATCTATTTCCCTTCTTTCATTCATGAACATATCATTTTCATGGTCTAGCAAATAGTGTTCTAAAGGATCACTAGGAGGTACAGCAATAGAAGCAAGACCAATAATTTCATCCTTACTAGGCAATTCTTCCTCACGATGTTGTTGACTAAATTTAGGGAAATTAAACTCATGAACCATATCATCCAAGCCAATAGTAACAACATTCTTTTTGCAATCTATCATAGCATTAATAGTACGCAAGAAGGGTCTACCAAATATAATGGGACAAAAGCTATCTTGTGGAGAACCAAGAACAAGAAAATCAGCGGGATATTTGGTTTTCCCACACAAGACTTCAACATCTCTAACAATTCCCATTGGAGATATAGTATCTCTATTTGCAAGTTTAATTGTAACATCAATTTCTTCTAACTCAGCAGGTGCAATCTCATGCATAATTTCTTTGTATAAGTCAATGGGTATAACACTAGCACTAGCACCAATATCACACAAGCCATGATAACAATGATCTCCTATTTTAATAGAAATAACAGGCACGCCTACCATAAGTCTATGTTTATCTCTATCACAGGGTTTAGCAATTCTAGCAGTTTCACCAGTGAATTGAATAACATGCCCATCAATATTATCCGACAAGAGATCTTTAACAATAGCAATATTGGGTTCTACTTTGACTTGCTCAGGGGGTGTATAAGTCCTAGTATTTCTTTTACGAACAACAGTTGAAGCTTTAGCATGATCCTTCATTCTAACAGGGAAAGGAGGTTTCTCAACATAAGAAGTAGGAACAATAGGATCATTATAAGTGACAATCTTTTCTTCAACTTTAATAGGTGCAGCTGCTTTTACTTCTATGGGAGGATGATATTTAAACCACTTCTCCTTGGGGAGATCAACATAAGTAGCAAAAGATTCACATAAAGAAGCTACTATCTCGGAGTCAAGTCCATATTTAGTGCTAAACTTACGGAAAATATCGGTATCCTTAAAAGATTTAACACAATCAAACTTAGGTGTCATACCTGACTCCTTACCTTCGTCGAGGTCCCAATCTTCAGAGTTGCGTTTAATTCTATCCAATAAATTCCATCCAAATTCAATAGACTTCATCATAAAAGAGCCAGCACAAGAAGTATCGATCATCGTGCAATTATTATCCGAAAGCCGAGCATAAAAATTCTGGAGAATTGTCAATTTTGAGAGCTCATGATTTGGGCATGAATATAACATTGATTTAAGCCTCCCCCAAGCTTGAGCGATGCTTTCTCCTTCACGAGGCCAAAAATTATATATATAATTGCGATCACGATGAACAAGATGCATAGGGTAATACTTTTGATGAAATTCCAATTTCAATCTTTTATAGTTCCATGATCTCGTATCATCACATAGCCTATACCATGTCAATGCGTCTCCCTCCAAAGATAAAGGGAAAGCCTTCCTCTTAACGGCATCATCAGGTATACCTACAAGCTTAAATAGTCCACAAATATCATCCACAAAGCGTAGATGTTCGTCAGGATGCTTTGTTCCATCTCCTGCGAAAGTGTTAGCTAGCAGTTTTTCCATCATACCCGAAGGAATCTGAAAAGCAGTTTCATTTTCAATAGATTCAGTAGGTTCAGTAGGTTGAGGAGCAACTCTTGGCTCAACTGGACGGGGTGAAGATACCCCTAACAAGCCCCTCGGGCAATTACTTTCCATGGTAACAAGTGACAGAAAATTTCAGCACACTAAATAAATTTTTCCTTAACAAATTCCACCTACCAAAGGCGCTTCACTCCCCGGCAACGGCGCCAGAAAAGAGTCTTGATGACCCACAAGTATAGGGGATCTATCATAGTCCTTTCGATAAGTAAGAGTGTCAAACACAACGAGGAGCAGAAGGAAACGATAAGCGATTTTCAGCAAGGTATTCTCTGCAAGTACTGAAATAAGTGGTAACAGATAGTTTTGTGATAGGATAAATTGTAATGAGCAAAAAGTAACAAAAGTAAATGAAGTGCAGCAAGGTGGCCCAATCCTTTTTGTAGCAAAGGACAAGCCTGGACAAACTCTTATAATAGGAAAAGCGCTCCCGAGGACACATGGGATTATCGTCAAGCTAGTTTTCATCACGCTCATATGATTCACGTTCGGTACTTTGATAATTTGATATGTGGGTGGACCGGTGCTTGGGTACTGCCCTTACTTGGACAAGCATCCAACTTATGATTAACCTCTATTGCAAGCATTCGCAACTACAACAAAAGTATTAAGGTAAACCTAACCATAGCATGAAACATATGGATCCAAATCAGCCCCTTATGAAGCAACGCATAAACTAGGGTTTAAGCTTCTGTCACTCTAGCAACCCATCATCTACTTATTACTTCCCAATGCCTTCCTCTAGGCCCAAATAATGGTGAAGTGTTATGTAGTCGACGTTCACATAACACCACTAGAGGTTAGACAACATACATCTTATCAAAATATCGAACGAATACCAAATTCACATGATTACTAATAGCAAGACTTCTCCCTTGTCCTCAGGAACAAACGTAACTACTCACAAAGCATATTCATGTTCATAATCAGAGGGGTAATATTGTGCATAAAGGATCTGAACATATGATCTTCCACCAAATAAACCAACTAGCATCAACTACAAGGAGTAATCAAGACTACTAGCAACCTACTAGCACCAAACCCGGACTTGGAGACAAGAATTGGATACAAGAGATGAACTAGGGTTTGGAGATGAGATGGTGCTGGTGAAGATGTTGATGGAGATTTCCCTCTCCCAATGAGAGGAGCGTTGGTGATGGCAATGGTGATGATTTCCCCCTCCTGGAGGGAAGTGTCCCCGGCACAACAGCTCTGCCGGAGCCCTAGATTGGTTCTGCAAAGGTTCCGCCTCGTGGCGGCAGAGTCTCGTCTCGAAAGGTTCTCTTCTATTTTTTTCTCATTGAAAGACTTCATATGGGAGAAGATGGACGTCGGAGAGCCACTAGGGGGCCCACGAGTTAGGGGGCGTGCCCAGGGGGGCGCGCCCCCCACCCTCGTGAGCAGGGTGTGGACCCCCTGTCCTTCACCTTTGGCGACGATTTTTCTTTCTTTATTCTAAGGTATTCCGTGGAGTTTCAGGACTTTTGGAGTTGCGCAGAATAGTCCTTAAATATTTGCTCCTTTTCCAGCCCAGAATTCCAGCTATCGGCATTCTCCCTCTTCATGTAAACCTTGTAAAATAAGAGAGGATAGCCATAAGTATTGTGACATAACGTGAAATAACAGCCCATAATGCAATAAATATTGTCACAAAAGCATGATGCAAAATGGGCGTATCACCCCGCAGGCCGCATACTCATCGGCGATGGAGCCGAACATAAGTCTCATCTCTGTGGAGGCCTGTAAGCCCGGGCCCCCGGACTCATATCCGGTCATTGGTCCCGGTCCACATACCCTCGAGCCAGCCAGGTGAGATTGTGCTCCGGTAATGGAGTTTACTGCTGCGGACATCTTTCAGCACTCTCCCTTTGGCAACATGCTGAACTCATTAAAGTCTCTCTCTTTGTCAGCAGGCTCTGGGCCGAACTATGTCCGGCCCGAGTGGGAAGTAGGCGTCGAAGGAATTCATTGCCCACCCACCACCCACTTCAACGCACGATCGATGATTTAAACGATGTTCTTCACTTTGACTCCGAAGACATCGACGGTATGGACGATGTTGCAGGAGAAGCTTCAGAATCTCTGGGGCGCGGGACTACTACCTTGTCACACGATATATACATGGTGGATACACCCAAGAAGGACAACGGCGATAATCCGGAGGATAAAACACCCGGGCAAAAGCCAAAACGGCGGCGCAGATGCCGCTCAAAGTCTAGCAATAGCAAAAATAGCGACGAGAGCGCAAGAAGGATCGACATACCAGTAAACCCCGAAGGCAGTAACGACCACATGGACCCACCGATGGAGCAGGACGAGCCAGGTCATGCCAAACCGAGTTCGGAGCAAATACCCA
>NC_041385.1:641084318-641147357 GCF_002162155.2 Triticum dicoccoides | reverse complement strand
GGACGACGATGCATTCATCATTCCAGACGAACGCGTGGAACGAGACAACCTCCACCGATAGCTTATGGCCACAGCAAGAAGTCTAAAGAAGAAGAAGCAACGGCTCAAAGCCGCACAGGAAACGCTCAACCGTAGATGGAATAAAGTGCTCGACACTGAAGAACGATATGGTGACCATCGCCACACAAAGAGCTACCCAAAATGCAAGCTACTGCCTGAATACGATGACGAGGCCGTTCCACCAAAGAATAATATGACCAGGAGACCAGACGTACCGCTCAACAACCACAACAGAACGTCTACTTACACCGCGCACGGTCTACGTGAGCATCTGGATAAGAAATCCGGTGCGGCCAGGTCCATCTATGGATCTAAAGGACACACCCCGGCGAGGGACTATGGTCACCAAAACAATCATACAAGCCAAATACCAGTTCAGAATAAACACCGGACACAACAACAGTCGACTGCATGCCACAGCGCATCCAGATACAAAGGGGCTGCTCACCCCCTCTGATTCACCGAAGAAGTACTGGACCATGAATTCCCACAAGGTTTTAAACCTGTGAACATAGAGGCATACGACGGAACGACCGACCCAGGGGTCTGGATCGAGGATTTTATCCTGCATATTCACATGGCTCGTGGGGAAGACCTCCACGCCATCAAATACCTTCCCCTCAAGCTGAAGGGACCAGCTCGACACTGGTTGAAAAGCCTCCCCGAAAACTCAATTGGGAGTTGGGAGGAACTCGAGGACGCTTTCAGGGCCAATTTTCAAGGGACTTATGTCCGGCCTCCGTATGCAAACGATCTAAGTCACATAATCCAACAGCCCGGAGAGTCCGCCCGCAAGCTTTGGAACAGATTCCTCACTAAGAAGAATCAAATTGTCGATTGTCCGGACGCGAAGCCTTAGCGGCATTCAAACACAGCATCCGTGAAGATTGGCTCGCCAGACACCTCGGCCAAGAAAAGCCAAGGACAATGGCAGCCTTAACAAGCCTTATGACCCGCTTTTGCGCGGGTGAAGATAGATGGCTAGCCCGTAAAGGCACCAGCGACCCCAGCACATCCAAAATAAGGGATGGCAATGGGAAACCACGGCGTAATAAAAACAAACGCCAAAACAAGGAAGAGAGCCCGGACAACACAACGGTCAATGCCGGATTCAGGGGCTCTCGACCTGATCAGCAAAAGAAGCCATTCAAAGGCAGTAAAGAGGGACCGTCCGGTCTGAACAGAGTCATGGATGCTGGGTCTTTAAGCAGGCCGGCAAATTAAACGCCGAACACAAGGGGAGGGAAACAACAAGTGAAGACGAGGATGAACCTCGCCAGCCGAACACCGGGGGACAGAAAAAATTCCCGCCAGAGGTTAAAATAGTAAACATGATCCACGCGACTCACACATCCACGAGAAGGAACGAACACGCGCATAGAGACACGCACTGGATGTCATATCCGATCACCTTCGATCGCATGAACGGCCGAACTAGTATTCGGCGCGGAGTATCAAAGGCATTGGTGCTGGACCCAATAATCGATGGATACCGTCTTACCCGCGTCCTCATGGACGGCGGCAGTAGTCTCAACTTAATATACGAGGACACTGTCCGCAGGATGAGGATAAACCCATCCAGAATTAGCCAAAGCAACACCACCTTTGAAGGGGTGATACGAGGCATTGAAGCCTACAACATGGGCTCCGTCGTACTGGAGGTAACATTTGGCCCCCCAGGCAACTCCAAAAGCGAAGAACTACTCTTCACCATTGCACCCTTCCAAAGCGGCTATCATGCACTTCTTGGAAGAACGGCCTTCGCCCGCTTCAATGCATTGCCGCACTATGGCTACCTTACACTCAAGATGCCTGGTCCCCGTGGCGTCATCACCGTTAGCGGAGTCACAGAGCGCTCTTCACGCGCAGAGGAACATGCGACGGCCCTGGCGGCCGGACTATAAGCGGCCTCCAATATCAGAAAACATGACTGGTCATTAAGACCATAGACACGGTTAGATGAGTCCGGTAGCCCGGATAAAATTCAACCAGGGCACCGTTTATGTAACCCCATAGCGGAAACCAGGGGCTATAAATATTTAATACAGCCCCACACTTGGCTCAACCTTATTGGCAGGCCAACATCTTACACTTTTACTATCCATCGCATACTTACGTTGTACTCTCCTATGAGTTTTCCTTTTTCCACAGACAACGTTCGCACGATACCCTTCCAGGATATGGCACAACAGAGATAAAGGCGCAGACGTGCAGCAGGGCCCCGTTCAACAGGTTTCTTTTTTAGATTAAGCCCTTGCGTAAACCTTTTCTATTGCCTCTTGTTGTTTAATACATCGCATGGGTTCCATACCCACAGAGGATACTGTCGTTATTGGCATTTCGCCACGACAGATTACCGCACGTACATGGAAACACATGGTTCATAATGAATGGGCATTCTTGAGCCCATCTTCTGTTATAAAGCCCGAACACCTTCGGGAGTGTTCGGCGTATGAGTTTGGCCTTATATGCATCAGCTCTGAATCATGTCTTTGGTCAAATGTTGGGTTTGCCCGGCTCCTGGGTTTGCCGCCTTATGTTCCGTTATTATCGGCTAAGGCGGCGAAAGGAGAACTACTGCGATTGTGCCCCGGTTATTCCGGATGAGCACCTCAGTAGAGAAAGCCGAAAACGGACTGTCATGATGCAGTGAGAGACTGTTCAACCACTCGAAGACTCACCGGAATCTTTAGGATTCCTCCGCATTAACGAAGGGCCGTTTCCCGGCCATGTACACACGCGCCCATATTCGGATGTACACGAAGGTACGTAGCCCCACCATTAGACTCCCATGGCTAAGCGAAAGTTTTACATCTATATAGTCCGGTTGCCTAGTTCGACGTGTGATCACCTCCTTAATGGACCAAGACATTGGATCAAGTGTGATTAGGCATATTTTTTGTGAACACCCCAGCATTGTATGCGTGGGGGCTGAAGCCAACGACTGCTATCTTTCGGACTACTTATACATATGAAAACGGCCGTACAGGGGACACAATCATATTTTCAGGCAAAAATTATAAATAGCCTCATAATCAAAATAAACATTGTTTTTACAATGATTCGACTTATCACTCGAACAAAGCATTCTTCGAGCACTGAGCCTCTATTAGGCGGGCACCTTCTGTGACTTGCGCCAAGTAGTGCTCGGCCGGATAATGGCCTCCTGCCGGATCCTGGGTCGCTATAATGGTGGCCTCCATATCAGTCCAATAGGCTTTAACGCGGGCAAGAGCCATTCGTGCACCCTCTATGCACGCCGACCTCCTCATGGCGTCAATCCGAGACACGGACACAAAGAATTGCTGCACCAAACCAAAGTAACTGTCCGGCTTAGGCCCCTTCGGCCAAAGATGGTCTATTACAGACCGCATTGCAAGACCGGACATCCTGTGAAGCTCCCCCACAGCAGCCACCTTCTCATTTAGCGGCAGCGGGCGAGTGGGGGCATTGAATTGCAACCAGAAAAGCTTCTCCACTTCCTTATCGCCTTGACCCTCGAAGAACTTGACAGCGTCAGCTGTACTATTCGCCAAGTCCGGATACGCGTCTGCAGGACTCCAGCGCCCAGCCAGGGGAGCATACTTTGGATCCAAAAACTTCGTCCACAGTAAGTAGGAACCCCCAACCAAGATTTTGTCGGTCTGTTGGAGTTCCTCCCGCATACCCCGGATCTCGGTCCGCATCTCTTTGGCGGCATTAAGTGCCTTGTCCGGCTCGGCTGATCTAGCCTCATTCTCCTTTTCAAGGAGTACATCTCGGTCGGCGGCATTTTTTAACTCCTCAGCCATTTCGGCTATCTTTTCCTCGCTTCGGCGATGAGCAGCCTGTTCGGCTCTCAATTCTTCGGCCGCCTTTAGGGCAGCCGTATTGCTAGCCCGAGCTTGTTCCTTGGCCTGAGCAAGTTCCGCCCTCAGGGCCTCAACGACAGCAGCACCATCTGCAGTACAAACACATGGCATTAACATTATGCCACTCTCGCATTTTCCTATACAACATAATAAGGGAAGCAGAGCGCATACCCTAGGATTCTTCCAGCCGTTTTTTCACCAGCGTGATATCGGCATCAATAGATCCGATCTGCCTCCTTAGTTCGGCAACTTCAACAGACTGGTCGGCTGCCGGATCCTTAGATACCTGCGCACATGTACGATGCAGCCATTACTATGTGATCCCCCGTTTGCCGCCTATGGAGGGCAACCAGAGTCTCAGGGGCTACTATCCATAGGGAGCACGCCTAGCGCATGCTTCACAACCAAAAAATAGTGGATTTTTCACTACATACATCAAAGCCTTTGAGGAGGCTTGTAAATTTCTCATTCAAACCGCTGGTAGCGGATGAAATCTTCGTGAGCACCGTGCTCAATAAAGAGCGGTGCTCCTCCGAGAGCGCGGCTCGCTCCAGAAGGCTTGTAAGTACGTCCGGCCAGACATCAAACTGTGCCGGACCCTTCTCATCGCCCCCCGTGGGAGCCAAACGCTCCGGGCTCAGGGCGACTGACGGGTTCGCTTCCGGCTTCGGTAGATCCGGACTCCTCCATGATGACACCTCAGTGTCGCCCACTTCATGAGGCAGAGAGGTGGGTGGGGTCTCACTCTCCATCATCTCCGGAGGAAGATCCCCCGAAGACGAACTCTGTTGAGAGGAGCTGCTCGTCGGACTGCAAAAGATGAAGTCCCGGTTATGAATCTCGGAGAAACACCATACCTTCGAATTAACGATTAACTTACAGCTTGGTGGAGGGGTGGCCCGTTGGTGGGCAGGACGCGGTGAGGGTGCCCGTCGCGGCAGAGCCCCCTGGTGATGTCTTCTTCCCTTGTTTGGGCATCTCCGCCTCCAAGTTTTCAGAGGCGGCCCTCCTTCTCCCGCGCGGGAAGGAGGCTTTAACCTCCCCTTCTGGACTATCCTCCCCAGGGGAGGTAACGATTCCCCCGGTTTGGATGCGTAGTGTGCGAAGTTCGGCTTCTCCTCCCTTTTGTTTGCCTTTCCCTGAGGGGATTTTGCTGAGCACCCGGCCAAGCATCTTGGCCACGATTGGGCCAGGCGAGCCTTCAGGAAGTGGCGCCGGACACCCGATTCTCTCCGCCTTGGTGAGCCATTCCTAGCCATGGAGGGTTTTCCAGAATAATGGTTATGATAAATATAAACGAAGTGTCCGGCTTTAAGGTTACTTACTTGGGCGTCTAGGCGATTGCAGCTTAGGCCCGCATCCTTGGTGGTGTCCGGACACTTTACTTGTGGTCCGAAGAATAAGTTGCACATCCCTTCGAGCTTCAGGCCGAAGAAGTGCTTAATAGTCCGCGGACCCTCCGGATTAAACTCCCACATCCGGAGAGGCCGACGTTTGCACGACAACATCCATCGGATTAGCATCACTTGAATTATCCTGACAAGATTTATGTCCCTCTTAATAAGCTCTCGAATGCGATTCTGCAGTTCTGGTACATCACCAGCGGGCCCCCAATTCCGTCCTACGTCGGTCCAAGACGCCAACTGTGACGGAGGGCCCGAGCAGAACTCGGGGGCGGCTACCCACTTTGTGCCTCTGGGAGCTGTAACATAAAACCACCTCCATTGCCATACATCGGATACTTCCGGGAAAGAACCCTCTGGCCATGGGGCATCAGCGTTCCTGCTTATTGTGGCACCTCCGCACTCTGCATGTCACCCCTCGATCATCTTCGGCTTGACATTGAAGGTCTTGAGCCATAAGCCAAAGTGTGGGTTGACGTGGAGAAAAGCCTCGCACACAATAATGAACGACGAGATATGGAGGATGGCGTCTAGAGCCAGATCATGAAAATCCAAGCCATAATAGAACATGAACCCCCTCACAAAGGGGTCGAGGGTGAGGCCCAGGCCTCGGAGGAAGTGAGGGACAAACAAGATGCTCTCATTGGGATCCGGCATGGGGATAACTTGCCCTAGAGCAGGAAGCCTGTGCTGGATATCGGTGTTCAGGTATTCGACCTCCCTAAGCTTAGTAATGTCCTCCTCTTGGATCGAGGAGGCCACCCACCGGCCTTTTGCGTCGGATCCGGACATACTAGAGGATCTGGGGTGTTGGAGCTTAGGTTTTGAGTGCTGGAGCTCAAGGTGCGAGAAGGAGCAAGGGAGGTGGAAAAGAGGCGTAGGCCTCGACCCCTTTATAAAGGGGATGAATATCAAGAGTCCTCAGCGTGACCGCTTGAGACTTATCTGAAATACACGGAATCATACCAACGGTCGCCATGGGGTCACACACACCCATATTGATGAGAGATCCCGTAATACGAGGAACACGATCTCTGCTTTGACAGGACGTGCCAATAAAACCGCCTCACAACGCGAGTCGAGGTGGGCCAGGAGACGCCGGTTCGTGTTGAACCAGGCCACGATGCAAGGGCACGACATACAAAGATTTCCAGCAGAACGGATTTATACTATGTTCCCTACAATGGTGTGTGAAGATCATTTTGCAGAGGTGGACACGGTCTACGTGTTCGATAATAACCTTGGAGTATTCGGAACAAGGAACCCTCCTTGCAATGCCAAAGACAAGACTGCGCGCCGGACTCATCGTCATTGAAGCCTGGTTCAGGGGCTACTGAGGGAGTCCTGGATTAGGGGGTATCCGGACAGCCGGACTAAATATATGGTCCGGACTATTGAAGCGTGAAGATAAAAGACTCAAGACTTCGGCCCGTGTCTGGATGGGACTCTCCTTTGCGTGGAAGCCAAGCTTGGCGATCCGGATATTATATTTCCTTCCTTGTAACTGACTCCATGTAAACCCTAGCCCTCTCCGGTGTCTATATAAACCGGAGAGGATGGTCCTTAGAAGGACAATCACAATTACAATCATACCATCATAGGCTAGCTCTTAGGGTTTAGCCTCTACGATCTCATGGTAGATCTACTCTTGTACTACTCATATCTTCAATATTAATCAAGCAGGAAGTAGGGTTTTACCTCCATCGAGAGGGCCCGAACCTGGGTAAACATTGTGTCCCTTGCTTCCTATTACCATCAGCCTAAGACGCACAGATCGGGACCCCCTACCCGAGATCCGCCGGTTTTGACACCGACAGTTAGGTTTACCTTAATACTTCTTTTGTAGTTGCGGATGCTTGCAATAGGGGTTAATCATAAGTGGGATGCTTGTCCAAGTTAGGGCAGTACCCAAGTTCCGGTCCACTCACGTATCAAATTATCAAAGTACCAAACGTGAATCATATGAACGTGATGAAGATTATGTGTTATTATGTGTTATCATATGAACGCGAATCATATGAATCCAAGCCAGCGTGAGTTTAACGTAGGAGATTATGTGTTATTATTCAACTCTCGTTTAAGATTTTTTGCAGGAAAACTTCTCTCAAAATGGGAAGGTCCCTACGTCATGAGGAGGTCTATCATTCTGGTGCCATAATAATCAACAACTTCGAAGGCACAAATCCGAGGGTGGTAAACGGTCAAAGAATTAAACACTATATTTCAGGTAATCCTATCAATGTGGAAACTAATATTATTGAAACCGTAACCCCTGAGGAATACATAAGGGACACTTTCCAGAATGTTCCAGACTCCGAAAAGGCATAGGTATGTGGTACGGTAAGTAAACCGACTCCAAAACAACTCCAATGGCAATTTTTATCAGTTTTGGAATATTTAAGAATTTTAGGAAGAAAGAAGTAGTCCGAAAGGGACACGAGGCTCCCACGAGAGTGGAGGGCGCCCCCCTGTAGGGCGCGCCCCCTGTCTCGTGGGCACCTCGTGTGCCTCCCCGACTCTGTTTTCTTGCATGTTACGTATTTTGGTTTGTAAAAATTCATTATATATACTCCTGATGGTTTTGACCACCGTATCACGCAAATATCCTTTGTTTTCGTTTTGAGCTGTTTCTGTTTCAGATCTAAGAGCATCATGTCGTCTCCAAGCGCTCCCAAGGACAAGTTTTTCGAGAGGGTTATCAACCCCTATCTTGCGGAGGTGCTGCAACACCCTCAAACCATTGAGATGCGTGAGGGGGTGCTGCACATCCGCGATGTGGAGGGACCAAGGCATAGGGAGCATGGAGACAAAGCTCGAAGCCATGGAGTAGCAAGTTTTCAAGTGCCAGGGGATGGTGGAGCGTGGACTCAACGCCAACCAGATAATGATCACGGAGTTCACCAATAACCACAAGCTGGATGCCAAAGTCATTGGGGAGTCCATCTTCAAGCTTCAAGAGAAAATCGAGCACCTCCAAGCCCAGATCTATGACCTGCAAAACCAGAACTGTGAGTATGAATATAGATTCAAGAGGATGAGTTTGGCTGCAGATTTAAGGATCCCGGAGACTCGGTCATCCTTCTATGATGGAGAGCCTATGCCTTGGAAGACGGATGGCAAGCCTACATCATCAACAACTCCTACTTCACCACCTCTGAGGACATAATCATATGGGTATGGGCACTCCCCTTGGCAACTGCCAAGCTTGGGGGAGGTGCCCCGGTAACGTACCACCATCACACTCCTATCTTTACCGCTTTATTTAGTTCGATCCTTTTAGTAGTATCTTGATCTAGAAGTTTTGATTTCAAGTAGTTTGAGTTTTGCTTTGTGATCTCTTTATGTAACCGAGTCCATTAGCTATTTATAATAAAGATTAATGTTGAGTCAAGGGCTTTGCTATGTGCTATGATCTTGAGAAAGTAGAAAGAATAAAAGAGTTCATATTGATCTTATGGATAGTGATAACTTCGCACATAGAAAGTATGAGGCATAAAAATTGTTGGGAGTTGATGAACGTAGCCTTGGTCATCGTTGCAATTAATAGGAAGTGATAAGGAAAGAGGGGTTCACATATAAATATATTATCTTGGACATATTTTGTGATTGTGAAGCACTCATTAAGTATGACATGCTAAAAGAGTTGATGTTGGACAAGGAAGACAACGTAATGATTTATGTTTTCCGACATCTCAGTTAAAGTATATTGTCATTGACCTTCCAAACATGTTGAGCTTGCCTTTCCCCCTCATGCTAGCCAAATTCCTTGCACCAAGTAGAGATACTATTTGTGCTTCCAATTACCCTTAAACCCAGTTTTGCCATGAGAGTCCACCATACCTACCTTTGGATTGAGTAAGATCCTTCAAGTAAGTTGTCATCGGTGCAAGCAATAAAAATTGCTCTCTAATTATGTATGACTTATTAGTGCGGAGAAAATAAGCTTTGTACGAACTTGTTGTGGAAGTAATAAAAGCGACGGACTGCATAATAAAGGTCCACATAAAAGGGGCAATATAAAGTGACGTTCTTTTGCATTAAGATTTTATGCATCAACCCTAAACGCGCATGACAACCTCTGCTTCCCTCTGCGAAGGGCCTATCTTTTACCTTATGTTTTTCCTTTATGCCTGAGTCAAGGTGATCCTCACCTTTCCCTTTTTCATTTTATCATTTGGCAAGCTCCTCGTGTTTGAAAGATCATGATATATATATCCAACTGGATGTAAGTTAGCATGGGCTATTATTGTTGACATCACCTAAAGGTGAATACGTTGGGAGGCGACACAATAAGCCCCTATCTTTCTTAGTGTCCGGCTGAAACTCTATAACCACAAGTATTGCGTGAGTGTTAGCAATTGTAGAAGACTACGAGATAGTTGAGTATGTGAGCTTGCTGAAAAGCTCTTTTATTGACTCTTTCTGATGTTGTGATAAATTGCAATTGCTTCAATGACTGAAATTATAGTTTGTTAGTTCCCAATGAAGTTTTTGAACCATACTTGACATTGTGAATTGCTTGTTACTTGAGCATAGGAAATCATATGACAGAATCTATAACATGTTGCTATTATTAGAATGATCATGATGCCCTCATGTCCGTATTTTATTTTTATCGACACCTCTATCTCTAAACATGTGGACATATTTTTCGATTTCGGCTTCCGCTTGAGGACAAGCGAGGTCTAAGCTTGGGGGAGTTGATACGTCCATTTTGCATCATGCTTTTATATCAATATTTATTGCATTATGGGCTGTTACTACACATCATATCTCAATACTTATGGTTATTCTCTCTTATTTTACAAGGTTTACCATGAAGAGGGGGAATGCCGGCAGCTGGAATTCTGGCTGGAAAAGGAGCAAACGTTGGAAACCTATTGTGCACAGCTCTAAAAGTCCTGAAACTCCACGAAACAACCTTTTGGAATTAATAAGAATTTCTGAGCGAAAGAAATAGGCCAGGGGGCCCACACCCTGTCCAGGAGACAGGGGGCGGCCCCCTATAGGGCGCGCCCCCTATCTCCTGGGCCCCCTGGTGGGCCTCTGGCGTCCGTCCTCTGCTATACCATCACTTTTACCCTGGAAAAAATCGTGGGCAAGCTTACGGGACGAAACTCCGCCGCCACGAGGCGGAACCTTGGCGGAGTCAATCTAGGGCTCTGGCAGAGCTGTTCTGCCAGGAACACTTCCCTCTGGGAGGGGGAAATCATCACCAACGTCATCACCAATGATCCTCTCATCGGGAGGGGGTCAATCTCCATCAACATCTTCACCAGCACCATCTCCTCTCAAAACCCTAGTTCATCTCTTGTATCCAATCTTGTATCAAAACCACAAATTGGTACCTATGGGTTGCTAGTAGTGTTGATTACTCCTTGTAGTTGATGCTAATTGGTTTACTTGGTGGAAGATCATATGTTCAGATCCTTTATGCATATTATTACTCCTCTGATTATGAACATGAATATGCTTTATGAGTAGTTACGTTTGTTCCTGAGGACATGGGTGAAGTCTTGCTATTAGTAGTCATGTGAATTTGGTATTCGTTCGATACTTTGATGAGATGTATGTTGTCTTTTCCTCTAGTGGTGTTATGTGAACATCGACTACATGAAACTTCACCATTATTTGGGACTAAAGGAAGGCATGGGGAAGTAATAAGTAGATGATGGGTTGCTAGAGTGACCGAAGCTTAAACCCTAGTTTATCATTGCTTCATTAGGGGCTGTTATGGATCCATATGTCTAATGTTGTGGTTAGGTTTACCTTAATACTTCCTTTGTAGTTGTGGATGCTTGCAGTAGGGGTTAATCATAAGTGGGATGCTTGTCCAAGTTAGGGCAGTACCCAAGTTCCGGTCCACCCACATATCAAATTATCAAAGTACCGAACGTGAATCATATGAACGTGATGAAAACTAGCTTGACGATAATTCCCAATGTGTCCTTTGCTACATAAAGGATTGGGCCACCTTGCTGCACTTTATTTACTTTATTTACTTGTTCCTCGTTACTATTTATCTTATCACAAAACTATCTATTACCTACAATTTCAGTGCTTGCAGAGAAAACCTTACTGAAAACCGCTTATCATTTCCTTCTACTCCTCGTTGGGTTCGACACTCTTACTTATCGAAAGGACTACGATAGATCCCCTACACTTGTGGGTCATCAGGGCGCTGGACAGCCACCTCCTCATACGACGTATACATGGTGGATACACCCAAAGAAGACAATGGCGAGGACAAAAAGGATCCAGTCGAGGATAAGCCTCCTGAGAAGCAGCCGAAGCACCGACGCCAGTAGCGCCGCTCTAAACCACGCCATGGCAAAAATAGTGATACCGTCACAAGAGACAACAACACTCCGGACGAAGACAATGATGACCCCGTCGAGCCAACTTCCAAACAGGCCGAACAGGAAGACGGGCGAGCCAGCCCTGATGAACAGGCCATGAATGAAGACTCAAAGGATGGTAGTTACATCTCTCCGAGGATGAGGTGAACCTCAGCTATGAAGAATTTACCTTGCCTAAGGATCCCGTTGAGCAGGAGCACTTTAAGCGCCGGCTTATAGCCACTGCAAAGAGCCTGAACAAAAAGTAGTAGCAGCTTCAAGCTGATCAAGATCTGCTCACTGATAGATGGACTTAGGTCCTGGCAGCCAAGGAATATGGACTCGAAGGCCCAACCAAAAGTTACCCGAAGTGCAAATTGCTACCTCAATTCGATGACGAGGCACTGGAGCCAGCACTACCAATGCATAATGCGGCTGAATGACCACCGCAGTGGCCGAGATAAGACAAAAACTCAGCCCGAACACCAGCCCGCACTACCTCGCCGAACAAATAGAAACACAACAGCTCAAGGATACACACATGACCCGCGGTACGACTTGGAGAACAGAGCAGGCCAGACCAGAACGATCTATGGATCGCCGGGGTGCGCCCCAATACGTGACGACGGCCACCACATCGGATATAACAAGTACAAACCCGTCCGGGCAGAATACCATAGACCAGCTTCCTCTGAGCTGCCTCGCAATGTATCCCAGCATAGAGGTGCCCCACACCCCCTATGCTTCACTGATGAAGTAATGGAACATGAATTCCCAGAAGGGTTTTAACCCATAAACATTGAATCATATGATGGGACAACAGATCTCGCGGTATGGATTAAGGACTTCCTTCTCCACAGACATATGGCCCGCGGTGATGATCTCCATGCCATCAAATATCTCCGACTAAAACTCAAAGGACCAGCTCGGCACTGGTTGAACAGTTTGCCCGAAAACTCTATTGGCATTTGGGAGAACCTGTAAAACGCATTCCTTGACAACTTCCAAGGCACCTATGTTCGACCTCTGGATGCCGATGACTGAAGTCATATAACCCAACAGCCTGGAGAGTCAGCCAGGAAATTCTGGACTCAGTTCTTAACTAAAAAGAACCAGATCGCTGATTGTCCGGATGCCGAAGCCCTAGCGGCCTTTAAGCATAACATCTGTGACGAATGGCTCGCCCAACACCTCGGACAAGAGAAGCCGAAGTCCATGGCAGCCCTTATGACGCTTATGACTCGCTTTTGTGCGGGCGAGGATAGCTGGCTAGCTCGTAGCAACAGCACCTCAAGTAAACCTAGCACTTCTGAAGCCAGAGATAGCAATGGATAGCCCCGACACAACAGACACAACCGTCGAAATAATGGCGACAATCCCGAAGACACAGCCTTCAACGCCAGATTCAGTGGCTCCAAGTTCGGTCAGCGGAAGAAGCCATTTGAGAGAAACAATCCGGGCCCGTCCAGTTTGGACAACATACTCGATCGTCCATGTCAAAACCATGGCACCCCCGATAAACCAGCCAATCATACCAACAGAGAATGTTGGGTCTTTAAACAGGCCGGCAAGTTAAATGCCGAAAACAAGGAAAAGGGGTCGCAAAGCGATGACGACGAGGAGCCCTGGCAACCGAACACAGGGGGACAGAAAAGTTTCCTCCCCAAGTCAAAATGGTGAACATGATATATGCTACCCATATCCCCAGAAGGGAGCGGAAGCGCGCGCTAAGGGACATCTGTGCGATGGATCCAGTCGCCCCAAAATACAACCCATGGTTCCCTTGTTCGATCACTTTCGATCGAAGAGACCATCCGACCAGCATCCGTCATGGCGGTTCAGCCGCACTGGTGCTTGACCTATCATCGATGGATTCCACCTTACGCGAGTCCTTATGGACGGTGGAAGCAGCATGAACCTGCTCTATCAGGATACAGTGCGCAAAATGGGTATCGATTCCTCAAGGATCAAACCCACAAAAACCACCTTTAAAGGTGTCATACCAGGTGTGGAGGCCTGTTGCACGGGCTCAATCACACTAGAAGTGGTCTTCGGATCCCTGGATAACTTCCGAAGCGAAGAGTTGATCTTCGATATCGTTCCTTTCCGCAGTGGCTATCACACACTGCTCGGACGAACCGCATTCGCTCGATTCAATGCGGTGCCGCACTATGCCTACCTCATGCTCAAGATGCCCGGACCACACAATGTCATAACGGTCAACGGAAATACAGAACGCTCCCTTCGTACTGAGAAACACACATCAGTCCTTGCAGCAGAAGTACATAGTTGCCTTCTTAGGCAGAACCTCAATTCGGCATTAAAGCCCTCGGACACCGTCAAGCGAGTCCGAACTACTCTGCAGTAGGGCCGTCCAACCCATCTAGAGCTCAACTAGCAATTCGGCCTCCGTCCCAGCCTCAATCAAGCGGCGACATTCGTGCCGCATGTACATAATTACGCACTCAAAATACCATGGGCATAGACGGAGGCACAGCTAGACCAGGGTTCACAATACGGCTCAATCGCTCCTAGAACACATAATTTCACTATTCCATTTTCTTTTCAGGTCTCTTTCTTATGGCCTCGTTTACAGACAACTAGATCATTGAACCTATTAAGGGACGTCTACACCAAGAAGGAAAAAGGCTTAAACGTGCATGGGAATTCACAGGTGGTCTCTACTAACGATCGTTATACCTATCTTAAAACCTGCATGCAGCCCGCCCTTGGTCATGGCATGTTAAATAGCCTTATTGCTTATGGCACTATTTGTACAAGTACGCCTTGGCATACTAATTAAATTACAATGGAAAATAATTCGCGGCTCCTTATTTGTAGCATCAGCTTATTACTTAATTTTTTTCCTTTTCTTTATACATATATTATTATAATTTGCACCCGTACACTCTGGTATGGCTTAGTTCACCAGGGGCTTCATTACGCCCCATAACATGGCAAGAAAGTCCGAACACTTCTACGGTAGTTCGGCACCCCGAATTGTAGCATTATATGCATCGGCTCCGAATCATGTCTTGGGTCAATAGTTGGGTTGCCCAGCTCCTGTGCTTGCTACCCTATGTTCTTCTATATCGGCTAGGGTAGTAAAGGGAGAACTACTGCGATTGTGTCCTGGTTATTCCAGATGAGCACCTCAGTAGAGAAAGCTGAAAACTAATTGTCATGATGCGGGGAGAGCCGGTCAACTATTCGAGAGGTTACAAATCTTTAGCGATTTTTTCCACATCATGCGACGAATCAGTTTTATCCGATTAAGCATATATAGCGCCCCAAGTTTGGTCTTCCGAACACCAGGGGCTACGCCCAAGTTTGTCTCGTCAAACTCCTATGGCTAAGTGAGAATGATAAAGCCGAATAGTCCGATTGCCTAGTTCATTGCGCTGAACACCTCCTTAAAGGACCAAAACATTGGATAAAGAGTGTTTAGATTCATCCCGAACACCCCCATACTACCTATGTGGAGGCAGAAGCCGACGACTGGCATTTCTCAGATTTATTAAAACGGCCGCACAGGGAGATGTAGTTTAAAACAAACTTTACACTACATAACTGAACTATTTTATATTACATGACATGATAAACAAGAGTGTATTCATGGGAATATGATATCCTTAGCACATTGCTCCGCCACAAGGCGGGACCCCTCCATGACACTATCATAATACAACACGCGCTTGTGGTGCTCCTTGCCTTCAGGTGGTCCTTCGGTGATCAACTTCGCGGCGTCCATCTTCGCCCAGTGCGTCTTGGCGTGGGGGAAGGCCATTCGTGCACCTTCAATGCAGACCAACCGTTTAATGGCATCAAGATGAGGACAGGCACTGACTAGCCGCTTCATGAGTCCGAAGTAGCTGCTAGGAATAGCTTCGGCAACCCATAGCCGGATTATCAAATCCTTCATGGCTAGTTCGGCCGCCTTATGCAGCTTGACCAATTGCTTCAGCTAGTCGCTAAAAGGCACCGGAGGTTCTAACGCAAGGTATTGCGACCAGAACAGCTTCTCCGTAGAGCTTCCCTCTTCGGCTCGATAGAATTCTGCAGCATCTGACACGATGCGCGGCAGATCCGCAAACGCCCCTGGAGAGCTCCAAATCCGGGTCAGTAAAAGGAACCTTTCCCTCACATATTTGCTCTGCATTATAAAAGTCTTACCTGCCGCAATCTTCTTGGCCGCCTGGAATTCCTAGAGGGCGCCCTGGGCTTCGGCTCGGGCATCTTGTGCGCTCTGGCGGGCCTTCACAAGTTCGTACTCTTGGTCCTTAAAATCACGCTCCAAGGACTCGCACCTTTTGACTGCGTCTTGGAGCTCCTGCTAGACCTCCTTGACCCGGGCTTCATGCTTTTCGCATGCGGCACGCTCTTTGGCCGCCTTGTCCTCGGCCTCAGCCAGCGCCTTTTTAAGGGTCGTTACTTTGGTCACTGCCCCTAATAAATATAAATGACACTTTAAGTCAGAACAAAACATTCGCCATATCTAAATTTTGATACAAATCAACGCATACCTTCGTTTTCTTTTAGCTGCTCCTTTACGCGTTCGAGCTCTTCCTCGGCCCGCTCCAGATTCTGCTTCAGTCCAGAGACTTCCGCAGTATGAGCGGATGCAGCTAGCAGGGATGCCTGTTTGTTCACATAAACATTTTAAATTAGTCTTCTGCGAAATTCATTTGATCCTCTGTTCGGCTTTTCTTCTCGAACACCGGACAGAGCATCAGGGGCTACTACCTATACTTTGACATTCCTTTTAAAGTCACGTGGCTTACCTCGAAGCTTGTTAGAAGGCTTGTAGATGCTTCGGTCAGTCCACTTTTCACAGACTGAATCCTCTCAATCACCACACCCATGAGGGTGCGGTGTTCTTCCACAATGGAAGCGCCTCGCAGCGCTTCAAGAAAATTGTCCGGTGCCTCTGGATGGATGGAGGCCACCGGTGGAAAAGGTGCGCCCCCTTCCTTCAAGGGTTGCTTGCCTGATTCCGGAGCCACATGGATCTCCACAATAGTATTCGGCTAGGGGCCGGATTGAAAGTATCCCCCACCGGCAGTCCCTGTGGGGACTTGCTCCCCCGTATGTTCGGCGAGCGAGGTTCCACCCCCCGGTACCACCGGGATGGCCTCTTGAGCCTCTCCCTGGCCCGGGATCCTTCGAGACAACACCTCGGTATTGACCGCGGTCTTGGGGGAGGAGGCCGTTGCAAGGGACTCGTGATACGTCTCCAACATATCTATAATTTTTGATTGTTCCATGCTATTATATTACCCCTTTGGGATGTTTATGGGCTTTATTTTACACATTTATATCATTTTTGGGACTAACCTACTAACTGGAGGCCCAGCCCGTATTGCTGTTTTTTTGCCTATTTCAGTATTTCGAAGAAAAGGAATATCAAACGTAGTCCAAATGGAATGAAACCTTCGGGAGCGTGATTTTTGGAACGAACGTGATCCAGAGGACTTGGAGTGCAAATCAAGAAGCAGCTGAGGCTCCCACGAGATAGGAGGGCGCCCCCCTGTCGGGCATGCCCCCTGTCTCGTGGGCCCCTCGGGCGTCCACCGACGTACTTCCTCCTCCTATATAAGCCCGCGTACCCCGAAAACATCCAGGAGGCCGACGAAGCACAATTTCCACCACCGTAACCTTCTGTATCCGCGAGATCTCATCTTGGAGCCTTCGTCGGCACTCTGCCGGAGGGGGAATCGGCCATGGAGGGCTTCTACATCAACATCCTTGCCCCTCCGATGAGTTGTGAGTAGTTTACCACAGACCTACGAGTCCATAGTTATTAGCTAGATGGCTTCTTCTCTCTTTTTGGATCTCAATACAATGTTCTCCCCCTCTCTTGTGGAGATCTATTCGATGTAAACTCTTTTTGCGGTGTGTTTGTCGAGATCCGATGAATTGTGGGTTTATGATCAAGTTTATCTATGAATAATATTTGAATCTTCTCTGAATTCTTTTATGTGTTATTGAGTTATCTTTGCAAGTCTCTTCAAATTATCAGTTTGGTTTGGCCTACTAGATTGATCTTTCTTGCCATGGGAGAAGTGCTTAGCTTTGGGTTCAATCTTGCAGTGTCCTTACCAAGTGACAGAAAGGGTTGCAAGGCACGTATTGTATTGTTGCCATCGAGGATAACAAGATGGGGTTTATATTATATTTTTGAGTTCATCCCTCTACATCATGTCATTTTGCTTAATTTGTTACTCTGTTCTTATGAAATTAATACTCTAGATGCAGGCAGGAGTCGGTCGATGTGTGGAGTAATAGTAGTAGTGCAGGCAGGAGTCCGTCTACTTGTTATGGACGTGATGCCTATATACATGATCATGCCTAGATAATCTCATAATTATTCGCTTTTCTATCAATTGCTCGACAGTAATTTGTTCTCCCACCGTAATACTTATGCTATCTTGAGAGAAGCCTCTAGTGAAACCTATGCCCCCCGGGTCTATCTCTTATCATATTTGCTTCCAATCTACTTTTATTTGCATCTTTACTTTTTGCATCTATATTATAAAATACCAAAAATATATTTATCTTATCTTACTATCTTTATTAGATCTCATTTTTGCAAGTGGCCATGAAGGGATTGACAACCCCTTTATCATGTTGGTTGCGAGTTCTCAGTTTGTTTGTGTAGGTGCGTGGGACTTTTGAGGAGCCTCCTACTGGATTGATACCTTGGTTCTCAAAAACTGAGGGAAATACTTACGCTACTATTGCTGCATCACCCTCTCCTCTTCGAGGAAAACCAATGCAAGCTCAAGACGTAGCAAGAAGGATTTCTGGCGCTGTTGCCGGGGAGGTCTTCGCTCAAGTCAAGACATACCAAGTACCCATCACAAACTCATCTCCCTCGCATTTACATTATTTGCCATTTGCCTCTCGTTTTCCTCTCCCGCACTTCACCCTTGCCGTTTTATTCGCCCTCTCTTTCCCAATCTCTTCTCTCTTTTGCTTGCCCTTCCGTTTACTCGTTTGGTTGGAATAGATGCTTATTTATTGCTAAACAGAGAACTTATGATCTATGGATCCTCATCCGCTTGCTAATCTTTTTAAGAAATCGAATTGTGATGAACCAATTGCTAGTGAGTTTTGTGCACTAGATTATCTTTATGAAGCTTTGCTAAAAATTTGTGAATCTGAAAATTATGATGAAGAAATTTATGAAGAGATTCACGATAACTCCTTGAATAAAAAGCATGATTGCAATGATTTTCCTATAAATTCTCTTGATGTCAAGTGTGCTAATAATATGCAAAACCCTAAGCTTGGGGATGCTAGTTTTGCTATGTCTACTACTTGTTTCAATGATCATGATTGGGGTGATTCTTCTTATAACCTTGAAAATTTATTTAAGCCCCATGATGAATATGAGATTGATAATAGTGTTTGCAATAATATTGAAAGTGGGTTTGGAAGAGTGTCAACTTTAGATCCCACATATTTGGAGTATGTTCAATCTTATGATATTTTTGATAAAAGTGGGTTCGGAAAGGTCATGACTTTAGTTAATGTTAATCCCACTATCTTGGAAGAGTGTCAACTTTGCATGCATGTGGATCATGTTGAAAATATGTTTTGTGATAGCTATTTTGTTGAATTTTCCTATGATCCTACATGTAATTATTATGAGAGAGGAAAATATGGTCGTAGAAAATTTTATCTTATTAAATTACCCCTCGTCATGTTGAGGTTGCTATCGTCTCTTTCTTCTTCCTTGCATATGCTAGTTTTTGCTTGCCTTGCAAATTTGTTTGCTTATAATATGCCTATGCATAGGAAGTATGTTAGACTTAGATGTGTTTGCCACGTGTTTCATGATGCTCTCTTTGTGCTTCAATTCTTGTCTTTCATGTGAGCATCATTAAAATTATCAATGCCTAGCTAAAAGGCTTTAAAGAAAAGCACTTGTTGGGATACAACCCAATATTTTTCCTTGCTGTTATTTAATAAATTTTGCATCTACTTTCTGTTTAGATGTGTTTTTATCTTTTAGTTAGTGTTTGTGCCAAGTAGAACCTATAGGATAAACTATGATGATAGTTGATTTGATTCTGCTGAAAAAAAGAAACCTTGCGCTCACGAGAAAAAATTCAATAAATCACAGAAACGTGCTTTTGCTTTGATTATTTTTGCTGCTGATCAATAAACAAATTGTCCATTACGTCCTATTTTGGTAGGATTTTTAGAGTTCCAGAAGTTTGCGTTAGTTACAGATTGCTACAGACTGTTCTGTTTTTGACAGATTCTGTTTTTCATGTGTTGTTTGCTTATTTTGATGCATCTATGGCTAGTAAAATAGTTTATAAACCATAGAGAAGTTGGAATACAGTAGGTTTAACACCAAAATAAATAAAGAATGAGTTCATTACAGTACCTTATGTGGTGTTTTTGTTTTCTTTCACTAACGGAGCTTATAAGATTTCCTATTGAGTTTTGTGTTGTGAAGTTTTCAAGTTTTGGGTAAAGCTTTTATGGACTATGGAATAAAGGGTGGAAAGAGCCTAAGCTTGGGGATTCCCAAGGCACCCCAATATATTCAAGGATAGCCAAAAGCCTAAGCTTGGGGATTCCCCGGGAAGGTATCCCCTCTTTCGTCTTCGTTCATTGGTAACTTTACTTGGGGCTATATTTTTATTCGCCACATGATATGTGTTTTGCTTGGAGCGTCGTGTATTATATTAGTCTTTGCTTTTTAGTTTACCACAATCATCCTTGATGTACACACCTTTTTGGAGAAGCCTATTTGATTAGAATTTGCTAGAATACTCTATGTGCTTCACTTATATCTTTTGAGCTTGATAGTTTTTGCTCTAGTGCTTCACTTATATCTTTTAGAGCACGATGGTGTCTTAATTTTGGAGAAATTGCTAGTCTCTCATGCTTCACTTATATTGTTTTGAGAGTCTTTTAGAACAGCATGGTATTTGCTATGGTTATAATTTGGTCCTAGAATGGTGAGCATCCAAGTTGGGTATAATAAAAACTATCATAGGAAGTGAATTGGATGCTATGACCAATTTGATACTTGATAATTGTTTTGAGATATGGAGGTAGTGATATTAAAGTCATGCTAGTTGGGTGATTATGAATTTAAAGAACGCTTGTGTTGAAGTTAGCAAGTCCCGTAGCATGCATGTATGGTTAAAGTTATGTAACAAATTTGAAACATGAAGTGTACCTGGCTTGTGCATCCTTATGGGTGGCGGTCGGGGACGAGCGATGGTCTTTTCCTACCAATCTATCCCCCTAGGAGCATGCGCGTAGTACTTGATTTTTGATGACTTCTAAATTTTTGCAATAAGTATATGAATTCTTTTGACTAATGTTGAGTCCATGGATTATACACACTTTTACCTTTCCGCCATTGCTAGCCTCTTCGGTACCGTGCATTGCCCTTTATCACCTTTACAGTTGGTGCAAACTTCGCTGGTGCATCCAAGCCCCATGATACGATACGCTCTATCACACATAAACCTCCTTATATCTTCCTCAAAACAGCCACCATACCTACCTATTTTGGCATTTCCATAGCCATTCCGAGATATATTGCCATGCAACTTTCCACCGTTCCATTTATCATCATGACATAGATTACTTTTGTCATATTGCCATTGCATGATCATGTAGTTGACATCGTATTTGTGGCAAAGCCACCATGCATTATTTTTCATACATGTCACTCTTGATTCATTGCACCATCCCGGTACACCGCCGGAGGCATTCATATAGAGTCATATCTTGTTCTAGTTTCGAGTTGTAATTCATATGTTGTAATCAATAGAAGTGTGATGATCATCATTATTAGAGCATTTCCCAAAAGAAGAAAAAAGGGGGAAGAAAGGCCAAAAGAAAAAAAAGGCCCAAGGAAAAAAAAGAGGAAAGGAAAAAATGAGAAAAGAAAAGAAAAGAAAAGAAAAGAAAGAAGAAAATAAATGAAAGGGCAATGTTACTATCTCTTTTTCCACACTTGTGCTTAAAAGTAGCACCTTGTTCTTCATGTAGTGAGTCTCATATGTTGTGCTTCAAAGTAGCACCATGTTTTTCATATAGTGAGTCTCATAAGTTGTCTTTTTCATACTAGTGGGAATTTTTCATTATAGAACTTGGCTTGTATATTCCTATGATGGGCTTCCTCAAATTCCCTAGGTCTTCGTGAGCAAGCAAGTTGGATGCACACCCACTACCTTTATTTTGTTGAGCATTCATTTATAGCTCTAGTGCATCCATTGCATGGCAATCCCTACTCCTCATGTTGACATCAATTGATGGGCATCTCCATAGCCCGTTGATTATCCTCGTCAATGTGAGACTTTTCTCCTTTTTTGTCTTCTCCACACAATCCCCATCATCATATTCTATTCCACCCATAGTGTTATATCCATGGCTCACGCTCATGTATTGCGTGAAGGTTGAAAAAGTTTGAGATTATTTAAGTATGAAACAATTGCTTGGCTTGTCATCGGGGGTATAGAAGTTGGGAACATCTTTGTGTGACGAAAATGAAGCATAGCCTAACTATATGATTTTGTAGGGATGAACTTTCTTTTGCCATGTTATTTTGAGAAGACATGATTACTTTGATTAGTATGCTTGAAGTGTTACTATTTCTTTTATCAATATGAACTTTTATTTTGAATCATTTGGATCTGAACATTCATGCCACATTAAAGAAAATTACATTGAGAACTATGCTAGGTAGCATTCCACATCAAAAATTTCTTTTTTATCATTTACCTACTCGAGGACGAGCAGGAATTAAGCTTGGGGATGCTTGATACGTCTCCAACCTATCTATAATTTTTTATTGTTCCATGCTATTATATTACCCCTTTTGGATGTTTATGGGCTTTATTTTACACATTTATATCATTTTTGGGACTAACCTACTAACCGGAGGCCCAGCCCGTATTGCTGTTTTTTCGCCTATTTCAGTATTTCGAAGAAAAGGAATATCAAACGGAGTCCAAACGCAATGAAACCTTCGGGAGCGTGATTTTTGGAACGAACGTGATCCAGAGGACTTGGAGTGCAAGTCAATAAGCAGCCGAGGCTCCCACGAGATAACAGGATGCGCGCCCCCCCTGTAGGGCGCGCCCCCCTGTCTCGTGGGCCCCTCGAGCGTCCACCGACGTACTTCCTCCTCCTATATAAGCCTACGTACCCCAAAAACATCCAGGAGGCAGATGAAACACAATTTCCACCACCGTAACCTTCTGTATCCACCAGATCCCATCTTGGAGCCTTCACCGGCACTCTGCCGGAGGGGGAATCGACCATGGAGGGCTTCTACATCAACATCCTTGCCCCTCCGATGAGTTGTGAGTAGTTTACCACAGACCTACGGGTCCATAGTTATTAGCTAGATGGCTTCTTCTCTCTTTTTGGATCTCAATACAATGTTCTCCCCCTCTCTTGTGGAGATCTATTCGATGTAAACTCTTTTTGCAGTGTGTTTGTCGAGATCCGATGATTGTTGGTTTATGATCAAGTTTATCTATGAATAATATTTGAATCTTCTCTGAATTCTTTTATCTATGATTGAGTTATCTTTGCAAGTCTCTTCGAATTATCAGTTTCGTTTGGCCTACTAGATTGATCTTTCTTGCCATGGGAGAAGTGCTTAGCTTTGGGTTCAATCTTGCGGTGTCCTTACCCAGTGGCAGAAAGGGTTGCAAGGCACGTATTGTATTGTTGCCATCGAGGATAACAAGATGGGTTTTATATCATATTCCTTGAGTTTATCCCTCTACATCATGTCATCTTGCTTAATGCGTTACTCTGTTCTTATGAACTTAATACTCTAGATGCAGGCAGGAGTCGGTCGATGTGTGGAGTAATAGTAGTAGATGCAGGCAGGAGTCGGTCTACTTGTTATGGACGTGATGCCTATATAGATGATCATGCCTAGATAATCTCATAATTATTCGCTTTTCTATCAATTGCTCGACAGTAATTTGTTCACCCACTGTAATACTTATGCTATCTTGAGAGAAGCCTCTGGTGAAACCTATGGCCCCCGGGTCTATCTCTTATCATATTTGCTTCCAATCTACTTTTATTTGCATCTTTAATTTTTGCATCTATATTATAAAATACCAAAAATATATTTATCTTATCTTACTATCTTTATTACATCTCACATTTGCAAGTGGCCGTGAAGGGATTGACAACCCCTTTATCACGTTGGTTGTGAGTTCTCAGTTTGTTTGTGTAGGTGCGTGGGACTTTTGAGGAGCCTCCTACTGGATTGATACCTTGGTTCTCAAAAACTGAGGGAAATACTTACGCTACTATTGCTGCATCACCCTCTCCTCTTTGAGGAAAACCAACACGAGCTCAAGATGTAGCAACCCTCTATCCGTCGTCGACGGGTCCAGCGATCCCTCCGAAGAGGAGGATAGCTCGATGTTGAACTGAGCCGGACTGTGAGTGCATGACCTCGCACATTAAAAACAATACAGTAAAAAGGCCGGATACATTATTGTGTTCGGATACTTACGATTTAGCCAGGGGCTTGACCCTAGGCGCCCGTTCCTGGCTGCTGTCGACAGCTATCCTGAGACTGTTCGAAGGAGAAGTCTTCCCCTTCTTGGATGCCCTGGCCTTCGAATGAGTGGAGGCCACCCTCTTTTTCCTCCCCCCTACAGGAGGGGGCGGATTTCTTCTTCCCCCTCCTCCTCTTCCATGTCATCTTCGGCGGTGGAGGAGCGATCCTCGGTGTCTTCGGACACTGTCTCCGAAGTGCCCTTGCGACGGAGACCATCTCTGTTCCCCTGGGCCTTCTTCTTGGACTTCTTCTCCGGCACCTCATCAGGTGACGGAAAAGCATCTTATCAGAAGTGGGGTTTCTGGGCCTTCAGGAAGTGGAGCCGGATAGTCAATCCGCTCCGCTATCTCTACCCATGCCTGAATAAATCAAGGGAGAAGCTTAGACTCCCGCCTCAAATATGCCTGTAAAAGGTAACACTTGAAAAAATGTAAAAACTTACTGGATTAGCCTGGCGTTTTGAGCTAAGCCCACGATCCTCGGTCATGGGTGGTGGTGTCTCTCCGGCCTTATAAAGCACTTTCCAGATATCTACGTGCGTTGTGCCTAAGAGCTCTAGCAGCGTCTGGTGCTGGGCCGGATCAAACTCCCACAAATTGAAGGATCCGGCGAATGAGCATAACTTGTACCACGTTGACAAGCTTGATTATCTTGTTTATCATGTTCTGGATGCATGTCTGGAGCCCGGACACCTCGTCCGAAGAGCCCCAGGTCAGGCCCTTCTCTTGCCAGGAGGTGAGCCGTATTGGGACTCCAGATCGGAATTCGGGGGCCGCCGCCCAGTTGGTATCATGAGGCTCGGTGATGTAGAACCACTCTGACTGCCATCCCTTTACCGTCTACACAAAGGAGCCTTCGGGCCAGGTAACATTGGGCATCTTGCCCACCACAGCGCCTCCGCACTCTGCTTGCTGACCGCTCACCACCTTCGGCTTCAGATTGAAAGGCTTCAGCCATAACCCAAAATGGGGTGGGATGCGGAGAAAGGCCTCACACACGATGATAAATGCTGATATGTTGAGGCTGGAGTTGGGGCCCAGATCATGGAAGTCCAGCCCGTAATAATGCATCAGTCAGTGGACAAATGAGTGGAGGGGAAATTCCAGCCCGCGGACAAAGTGAGAAATGAACACTACCCTTTCTTCGGGTTCTGGGGTAGGGACAATTTGTCCCTTGGCCGGAAGCCGATGGTTGACCTTCTTGGCTAAGTATCCTGCCTCCCGGAGCTTCTTTATGTCCTTCTCCTTGACGGAGGAGGCCATCCACTTGCCTCCTGCTCCGGATCCGGACATGTTCGGAATGCTTTTTGGGGCGGAGAAGGCGAAAGCTTGGGCGCTATAGCTCGAGAGTGAATGAGCAGAGGAAGGAGAAGGCGTGGGTGAAGAAGGAGAACCCTTGTCCCTTTATAAAGGCAGTAAAATCAAGCGCCTCCCCACTCATCCTAAAAACTAGCTTATTCCCCAAGCGTCGTGCTGATGGCGCAGTAGGGTTACCCATACCCGCATTGATGAGAATCTCGTGATAAGGGGACACGATCTCTGCTTTGACAAGACGTGCCAATAAAACCGCACCTTGAAATATAGAGGGGCAGGATAAAAACGACTCGAATAAAAACCGGGCCGTGGAGTGGTGTCACGCTGTGAGTTGTCAGCGGATTGGACTCGTGGGATATAATACTCTCTACAGCGGTATGCAGAATTTGTTTTGCAGAGCCGGACACGATTCTTTTGTTCAAGATCTACTTTGGAGTATTCGGAGAAGGAACCCGCCTTGCAATGTCGAAGATAATCTGCGCGCCGGATTTATCATCATTGAAGCCTGGTTCAGGGGCTACTAAGGGAGTCCTGGATTGTGGGGTCCTCAGACAGCTGGACTATATGCATGTGTCGAACTGTTGGGCTATGAAGATACAAGATAGAAGACTTCGTCTCGTGTCCGGATGGGACTCTCCTTTGCGTGGAAGGCAAGCTTGGCGATTCAGATATGAAGATTCCTTTCTCTGTAACCGACTCTGTGTAAACCTATAGGCCCCTCAAGTGTCTATATAAACCGGAGGGTTTAGTCTGTAGGACAAGAACAGTCATAATCATAGGCTAGCTTCTAGGGTTAGCCATTACAATCTCGTGGTAGATCAACTCTTGTAATACTCATATCATCAAGATCAATCAAGCAGGAAGTAGGGTATTACCTCCATAGAGAGGGCCCGAACCTGGGTAAACATCGTGTCCCCCGCCTCCTGTTACCATTAGCCTTAGATGCACAGTTCGGGACCCACTACCCGAGATCCGCCGGTTTTGACACCGACAATGAGTCTCCGGACTTTAAAAATAATAAAAGAGGCCAAAGAAGCCCAAAAAAGAGGCCAAAGAGCCCAAAACAACAAAAATTATATATAAAAAGAGGAAAAGAGAGAAGGGGCAATCCTACTATCCTTTTACCACACTTGTGCTTCAAAATAGCACCATGTTCTTCATAGAGAGAGTCTCCTATGTTGTCACTTCCATATACTAGTGGAAATTTTTCATTATAGAACTTGGCTTGTATATTTCGATGATGGGCTTACTCAAATGCCCGAGGTCTTCATGAGCAAGCAAGTTGGATGCACACCCACTTAGTTTTCAGATTGAGCTTTCATACACTTATAGCTCTAGTGCGTTCATTGCATGGCAATCCCACTCACTTGCATCAATATCAATTCATGGGCATCTCCATAGCCCATTAATTTGCCTAGTTGATGTGAGACTCTTTTTGTATTCTCCACACAACCACCTTCTATTCCACCTATAGTGCTATATCCATGGCTCACGCTCATGTATTGTGTGAAAGTTGAAAAAGCTTGAGGACATTAAAAGTATGAAACAATTGCTTGGCTTGTCATCAGGGTTGTGCATGATGAAATATTTTGTGTGATGAAGATAGAGCATAGCCATACTATACTATTTTGTAGGGATGGCTTTCTTTGGCCATGTTATGTTGAGAAGACATGATTGCTTTATTAGTATGCTTGAAGTATTATTGTTTTTATGGCAAATGATAGACTATTGCTTTGAATCACTCGTGTCTTAATATTCATGCCATGATTAGATTATGTGATCAAGATTATGCTAGGTAGCATTCCACATCAAAAATTATCCTTTTTATCATTTACCTACTCGAGGACGAGCAGGAATTAAGCTTGGGATGCTGATACGTCTCCGTCGTATCTATAATTTTTGATTATTTCATGCCAATATTATACAACTTTCATATACTTTTGGCAACTTTTTATACTCCCTCTGTCCCATAATATAAGAGCGTTTTTGACACTACACTAGTGTAAAAAACGATCTTATATTATGGGACAAAGGGAGTATTATTTTTGGGACTAACATATTGATCCAGTGCCCAATGCCAGTTCCTGTTTGTTGCATGTTTTTTGTTTCGCAGAATACCCATACCAAACAAAGTCCAAACGCGACAAAAACTTACGGAGATTTTTTTGGAATATATGTGACTTTTGGGAATTAGAATCAGCGTGAGTGTCGGGGGTTGGGTACAACATATGCCAAAGGATGGCTTATCATGGTGGGAGCGAGTAGAACGTCGCCGGTACCTGGAAGCGGGATGAGGCGAAGACATGCACGCCGGCGGAACTTACCCAGCTTCAGGGCTCTCCTAGGAGATAACACCCCTACTGCTGCTCTACGGGGTCTCCGCATGATCAGTAAGGCAAAGTGTCTACAATGGTGCTCCTGGAGCTGTTTCAGGAGGCAGGAGAGGGCAAGGCTAGCTCTCTCCTCCCTGTGCTATCTGGTCTATCTCTATCTAGGTCCGAACCCTTTGCATGGGTGCCTCGGGGGGTTTATATAGGCCTACCCCCGGGGGTACAATAGTAATCCGGCTGGGCGCGGGTCCCAGCCGTCTGTCTCTCAGGCTGCCGTCTTCCCTGCCGGCTTCTGGGGCCCGTCGACTGACGGGTCCCACGGACAGGCTTGATACTGTAGCGGCACTCCTGATGATGCAGGCTCGATCATTGGGTCGTGACAACAGTGCCGCCATCTATCGGGCGATCACAGTCGCCATTCCCCATCCTATCTAGTTAATGGCCCGTGGGGCCCTGGGAAGGAGTCGGCCGACTCCAAGGAGGCCGACTCCCACAGATCCGTCTTCGGGGCGCCCAGGCCGCCTTCGGCCCACCCACTGACAGGTGGCCCCGCGGTCTTCGGGCCATACAGGTCCGCATCATGGGCACTGTGCGTGGCGCACTGTGGCTGAGGTCAGGGCAGGCATGGCAACAGTGTCGCGCCTCGCCAGAGATCTCCCAGCGATACGGCTCACTGTAGCCATGCCGGTCCTTCGTAAGCAGGGGGGAACGGCCACGCCGTGACCGTACCCCACATCGCACTTCGGGATGAGGGAGGAGTCATGGGCCGACTCTCCATAGTCGGCCTCTCTGGAGGTCGCCAGCTCGGAGTCGGCTTGTCTCAGAGTCGCCGTCTGGGACTCGGCTTGTCTTGGAGTTGCCCCTGGGACTCGGGTTGAGGGGCGCGGCCTGCCCCGACGTCTTGAAAGGTCCTGGGACTTGGGTTAGCCTACCCGTTGCCCAATACTCCGACAGTAGTCCCCGAAGCTGGTGAATCCCTGCGGACGCTGCATTGTGGGGCTTCAACAATTTCAACCTTCCAGGAGCGGACTCTGGAACTCGGCTGCCGTCTTCCCTTGGGCCGACTGTCGAGGGTCGGATGTTTAGCGAAGAGCCGCAGCTCGAAAGTCGCGGCGGGAAACCAGGCGGCATGCCTGATACGCTTCCCGACAGTCATCAGGGCAGTCCTATCACGTGGCGCCACGTGGAGAGGGCAGTTTGCCTGCCCACGCGCGCGACGGGACGGGCTGTCAGGTGGGGCCCGCCACTACCGTGCCTCGGCATACAAACGGATCCGCTGTGGCCGTGGACGATTAGTTTTCCCACGTCGTTACTGCATGCAGTAACTTCGTGGGGTAGATCGTGGGGCGGCGTGGGGGCATCGTGCGCAGTTAATCCCGCGCCCGCCCCCTCGGCTTCTCAGCCCATAGGGCTATAAGTAGGCGGGGGGAGCGGAGCGGCACAGCACGCGCGCCCTTCTTCCCCTTGAATCTTGTCCGAGTCCTCTTTTATACTCCCTCCATCTTCTTCAGGGCCCCTCTTTCCCTTGAGAGAGTCGCCGTCCCCTCCGTCATGGGGTCGGCAGAGACATCCGCCAATACTCGGCGGGCCGACCCCGCCGCCGACCTCCGGGAGGCGACGGAGCGAAATGCGCGGGAGAAGCGCGAGGAGGAGGAGGCCGAACGTCTGGAGAAGGCGGGGGCCGACAAGGCGGCCGCCTCCGCCCAGAAGAAGCTGGAGGAAGCCGAAGCCACCCTTGCGGCGAGACGGCGTGCCGAGGAGGCCGCGCATCGCCGATCGGCGATGCTCGTCCCCCCATTGTCGTCTGCGCCGCCGCCTCCGGAGTTCATGGGGCAGACCGTGGAGGCCGGCACTGAGAACCCCGTCGTGGAGAAGGAGAGCAGCGAGGCTTCCATGTCGGACACTCTCGTGCCGCCACCGCCGCCTCCACCGCCGTCTGGGAGACCGCACGGCAAACAGCCGGTGGGTTTGTCGGAGCCGTCGGTCGCGGACGAGGCCGAGGCGCGGCTGCTTCTCCAAGTCGCCTCGCCGGTGCGCCGCCATCTTGAGAGGGCGACCTCGGCGCCGTGACCTCGGGAGACCGGCGCCGCCAACTCGGCCACCTTAGACGCCGAGGCCACGAGCGCCGCGCCTACTGGGTGGGTGCGCGGAGGCGGCACCGGGCCACTGAATCAAGCGCTTCTGGACGTTCAGGCGAAGCTGCGCGCTGAAGGCGACGCCCTTCAAACTTGCACCAGGGCGCATCTGGCAGCGCGGACGGCCGTCCGAGTACGTTTCCTTATTCTTTTTGCTTCTTGTTTTTCTCTGTGGGGGCGCGCCAGCGCACCCACTGGGTGTAGTCCCCGAGTTCCGGGCCGGCTGCTGAGCAGACGGTTCAGAACTCCCTCTGGCGAGTTCCAAATACTAACTTTGTCTTCAATGACTTATTGCAGGAGTATCACAACCTCCGCACCACTGCCTTCAACCGCAATGTTGAGGAGTTGATCAAGCGGGCTGCCGACTTGTCGGAAAGCCGGAGTAAGTTCTTCTTCTTCGCGGGGGTGCGCTGGCGCACCCGCGGGCTGTAGTCCCCGAGATTCGGGCCGACTGCTGAGCAGTCGGGCCGGATCTTCCCGGCGATCTTCTTTGCTGACGACTTATTTGTCTCTTTTTTCGTTCTTCAGAAGCCAACGCCGTTCTTCAGGAGCAGTTGGGCGAGGCCAATACCGCCCGGCGTGCCAAGGAGGAGGAGTGTGGCAAGCTTGCCACGGAGCGCGACCTGCTGGCGGCGCAGCTGGCCGAGCAGAAGGAGCAGCTCAAGAAGGCGCAGGAAGAGGCCGAGAAGAAGGAGGCCGCTCTCCTGGCCGAGTTCGAGAGCGAGCGCTCCTCCTGGACTGACAGGGAGGCGATGCTGAACTCCGGCTTCCACGAGATCGAGGATATCGTTGATGGTAAGTTTCTTTCATTTCTTTGGGCTTCCGACTATGTGTCAGGCCGACTTCTGATTTTTCGACTTGCTTCTTTTTTGTCTTGGCAGACTTCTTCCCTGGTCACTTGCAGGCAGTCCCTCTGGCCATCGAGGCTGCTCGTGAGGCGCGAAGGGCAAGCGGTGAGGACATCAGCTAATGCCCCTCGAACCGTCGATGAGCAGCTCCTGAGAATTGAAGCCCGTCTTCGTCCAGCCCACCGGCAGATACGCCGGCTTCAGCGTGCCGGCGCCCAGGCAGTTGCCGCTTTGTGGTCGGACATGCCGGCTCTGCGCACCGCCAGTCGGACCACCGACTGGCTAGAAGTCACTGCTAGCTGTCTTGAGGCCTGGAAGGGCTCCTCGGCCCGGGCCGGAGCGCGCCGGGCCTTGGAGTTCATCAAGGCGTGGTATCCAGGGCTGGACCTGGACCGTCTGGCCGCGTTCCGGTCAGAAGCCCAGGCCGAGCTGGAGGCCATGGAGGGCGCCCTTATCGAGCGTGCGGCGGCCATCGCCGAGTACACGGACACCAGTGTCTTCGTGCCCGAGCGGACTGAAGGCGGCGAGGAAGTGCCGCCAGAGTGGTTCGGGATGAACCCGGAGTATGGCGAGGACTCGGCGGAGGTGATTGACTCCAGCATCGAGGAGGAGGATGAGGCAGAGGCCGAAGGCGAGGCGGAGGTGCCAGAAGATGGAGCAGGTGGCCAGCCTCAGCTTGACCGCGCCTCCAGCAACGAGCCGCATCGAGAGAAGGCGACTACCGCCGGAGGCGATCAAACTGAGACCGCCCAGCCGACTGCCCCGGCGCCTGACACCGCCGTCTCCTTCGATCCTCTGATCCCAGACGCCGCCTCCTAGGCTGCTTTTTTCGCTTCTGCTTGTCTGTCTTAGTAATCTTTTGAAAACTTTGTTAGATTCGAACAATTCCACCCGCGGGGTGTATCTTGAACTTCTATTCGAAGATTCGGCCAAGGGCCTATGTAAATATTTATACGATTTCCGTCTTTCCTTGCTTACTTCTCTTTAGGCTTTTCCCTTTGCCGCCTTCCTTTAGTCGCTGCTTTGCCAGACGGACAGCCGCTCTGCGGACTGTCGCTGGGTCAAGTGCTTGGCTACTTCGGGAAGGCAAGTACTTGGCCGTTTAGAGTTTCTTTAGCAAGTCGGATAGAAAGCGACAGGACGACTACCCAAGAGTCGGCCGTTGTCAGGACCCCGACTCAATGCCACATCGATCTAGCATGTAACACCTCATATCACTTTGCGGCCTCACGCACGGTATTTCCATGGGTGACGCCTTACCTTTGCCCGGGACCGTTTGCGCCTTTTGGCACACGTATATGATAGTGTCGCTAGCATCCATATGATAAGGAGCCCGGGCTGACATGGCTAGTCGTAAACCCAAAGTGGCACAGACTTACAGGGACAGGCATCCATGACCCAGCATCGAACGTGTCGGTCATCAGCGAGTGAATCCAGGCTGTAGCACTGGGCTAGCAGGACTCCGGTGAACCGGGCTGTGCAGGCTAACAGGACTCCGGTATTCATCGCGTGACATTTCCCCGAAGGGACAGACACAGGAACGAAGAAGGACACATGCCGGCCAGCCTAAGTGTTCCGGAGCAGTAGCAAGCTACCATGGCTCGCTGGAAACACTAGGAGACATTTCCCGGTAAGAGAGGCTACTAAAGATAAACAACTAGATAGTCAGATCCCACACATACCAAGCATTTCAATAACATACACACAATATGCTCGATATATGCAAATACAACATGGCATCACAACATGACTCTATGACTCAAGTAATTTATCAATAGGCTCTGAGGAGCGAGATATTACAACATTGGTCTCATGACCCAACAATCAGAGCATACAAATCAAAGCACAAGCGGAAGCTATCATGTCTGGGTACAGACATCTATAACTGAAAAAGGCTGAGAAGCCTGACTATCTACCAGATCCTGCCGAGGCACAAGATCGTAGTTGAGGTAACAAGCTAAACATCGAAGACCACACGGAAATACTAGTGAGACTGAAGTCTCTCTGCAAAAACATAAAATAGGCAAACGTGAGTACAAATGTACCCAGCAAGACTTACATCAGAACTATCTACATATGCATCATTATCAACAAAGGGATGGTGGGGTTTAACTGCAGCAAGCCAGCTTTGACTCGGTGGCTATCCTGAACTACGACTGCAAGTAACTCTTTTGAGGTGGCGCACACGAGTCCACATATTCACCATATCAATACACCACTATGGATCCGCTCCCGTCTCCCTACGAGAACGCCATCCATAGCACTCACGCTTATCTTGCGTATTTTAGAGTATCCACTTTCACTTGTCTATGAACTGATATAAGCAACCCAGAAGTCCTTTTCCGCGGACACGGCTATTCGAATAGATGATGATAACCCTGCAGGGGTGTACTTCTTCACACACGCTCTCACCACTTACCGCCGTTTACACGACATGTACTCGGCAACCTTCAAGCGGAAGCCCAACGTGGGTGTCGGACACGGCCTACCTAAACACTCGAGTCTCTAGTCCAGGTTTATCGCCTATTCGGGTTCCATCCATGAGGAGATCCAGCCGGAGTTTCGCTCACAGCCCCAAACGATGTGAACAGGGTTCCGTGACACCAAACGGGCGCCCGGTATACCCGGCCACGTGCCTACCGCATCACAGCCCACCCCTCCGGTCAGCGCTGCCCACGGCCTCCAGCATACTACAAACACCAGAAACTACTTGCAACTCCTGGACAGAGGACAAGGGTGATTAAGAAGCCGAGAGGGTCCATTGGTTTCGGGCCCAATGCGTGGTAGTAGCTGAATCATGGATCACAAACACAGAACTCAGTTCCTGAGGACGGCTGCAATGAGACAACCCACCATGTACTCCTACATGGCCTCTCACCGCTACCTTTACCAAATCGTATTCACACACTTAGCTCACACACAATGGGACAGGTTCACACGCCTCTGATTCATCCCCGATGAATCAGACCCGACTCAACTCTAAGCAGTAGCAGGCATGACAAACAAACATAAATGAGTAGGCACATTAGGGCTCAAACAACTCCTACTCATGCTAGTGGGTTTCATCTATTTACTGTGGAATGACAGGTCATGCAGAGGATAAAGGGGTTCAGCTACCGCAGCAAGTAACAGATGAATCGTTGTTGCCCTAATGCATTAAAAGAGAGCAGGAGCGAGAGAGTAGGATTGTATCGGAATGAACAAGGGGGTTTTGCTTGCCTGGCACTTCTGAAGATAACATTGAATCTTCATCAGTGTCAACGATCACAACGTCGGTACAACGTCTACCGAGGGAGAACAACACCGGCAACACAGAAGAAACACGATCAATGCAATGCACAATATGATGCATGATCATGACATGGCAAAATGAATGTGTTTTGAGCTAATGCAACTAGCAACAGATTAAATGAAGTTGGTTTGAATACAAGATTCAAATTTAAACTCCATATGTGATTATTCAAATGCCATTTAATTGATTTGTGCTAAACAGCAGCTATAAGTTGTTCTAACATGCATGAAAATGGTACAGATGGATTCCTTGAATTTTTCTGATAAATTTTCATATATAATTTATTTAATTTGGAGTTACGGTTAATTTTCTATGATTTATTGAAGTTTATACAATTTTCTGGAATTTTCTGAATAAAAACAAATCCAGAAAACATTACTGCGTCATCCTGACGTCATGATGACGTCAGTAGGTCAACGTGGCACAGTCCGGTCAAACTCTGACCGGTGGGTCCCGAGTGTCAGTGTCTAACTAAACTAACCTAGCTTAGTTAATACTAACCTAACTTAATTAGCCGGGCGGGGCCCGCATGTCAGTGAGAGAGAGGGGGGTCAAACCCGGGTCAAACTCGCCGGAGTTGACCCGAGGCTCGTCGCCGGCGAGACCAGGGACGGCGGAGAGCGTCGGGATTCGCCCTCCGATGACCAAAAGAGCGGCGGAGGGGCTCTACGGGATGCCCAGGCTCGCGCGCATCTAACAGGGCCAACGGGAGAAGCTAGGGTGGCCGGAGGCGACGACAATCATGACGACGGCGGCGGCCGGAGTTCGGGTGGTGGCGGGTTTGGCGCTACGAGCGGTGGTTTGGCGCGCTGAGGGCACTAGGGAGAAGCTCTTGCTCCTCCGCATCCAAAGGAACGGACGGGAGGCCGCGAGGTGGCCGGAGTTGAGCACGGCATCGACCTCGGCGGCGGCCGGAGCTCGGGCGAGCTCGGAGTCGGTGTTAGGGAGCACGGTAGGAGGCAAAGGGGGGTGTTACGACCTCCTGGGGTTGCACTGAGCACGGCCGCGTGCTCGGTTGCAGCTCTAGGCAACGGTGGCTACGGCGGCGACATGGCCGGCGGCGAAGAGCTCTCGGCTCCGGTGGATATCGGCGCTAGCAGGAGAAAAAGTGCCAGGGGAGGGAGGGGATCGACGCAGCAGCTCACAGCGGATCGAACGAAGGGGTTGGTGAGCTCGGGGGCGTCCTCGTTGCTGCGAATCGAGCGGCGGCAATCTCCGGCCATGGCGATGAAGACGGTGGTGATGGCGGCGTTGCAGCGCGTCCGTGGCGTCGTGGCTTGTCGAGGAGGTCTGGGACGTCGAGACGGAGCTCGCAAGCACAGCGAGGGGTCGAGGGGGAGACGGTGGCCGCGGCGTTACGGTGGCGCGGCTGCGGCTGCGCTCGGGCGAGTGAGAGAGAGGAAGCAGAGGAGAGAAACAAGGGAGAGGGAGAGAGCGAGGGGGTCCAGGGGGTCGGGGCGGCGCCGAGGAGATGACGCGCGGCGTCGCGGTGGCCAGGCGATGCAGACGAGCAGGGTGGTGGCGTGGCAAGCTCGGGCGCGCGCGCCGTGTCCCTCCTCTGCCTACTGGCGCGAGGAGGAAGGCGACAGGGAGGGGGTAGCGGTGGGCTGGGCCGCTGCTGGGCTGCACAGTGTTGGGCTGCGGGTGGGCTGCCAGGTAAGCTGAGGTAAGTTCTCTCTCTCTGCTTTTATTTATTGTTTTCTATTTTGTTCTGTTTTGTTTTGGTTTAGTAAAATACTAAACCATTTTATAAAATCCTGAAAATAGTTATGTGGCTAGAACTAAAATATACCAAACCACATAAAATGTTCCAGAATTATTGGACATATATTAATTATATATAATATATATATCCAATGCAAATAGTTATTGAATTAACTCAAAGGCCCAAAATAAATGTTTCAGTCACTCCAAAAATATTGGTTTGCACTTTACCTCATGCCAATATTTTTCAAGCTAAAAAGGAACATTTTCTTGGACTTCTTTGAGAAGATTTTAATGTTGATCATTTTTAGAAGGTTTCTGAGGCTTTGAAAATTCCCCAATTCAAATTTCATTTGAATTAAAACATGATGCTCACATGAGGTCTAGCCTAGTGCATAACAGGACCAGGGATGTGACAACTCACCCCCACTAAACAAAAATCTCGTCCCGAGATTCGAGCGTAGGGTAAGGTGAAGGGGTAACGCAACTAGTACAATCTTCACGATGCAGGGTGCACTTCAATTGAACGTTGATTTGTTCACCATCATTTTCTCGAAGTCTTGTTCTGAGAACTCCAACTAACATGACAACGAGAGGAAAGGAAAGACCCTAAAAGAACCGTTCTTCTCGGAGGTCGAACAACTCAGGAGTAACTCTCGGGATGAGACATAGCAACATCTCTTGAGCTGAGAGACGAAGCACAGATCTGAAGAAATGGAGTGAGACAGATGACGAGGGTTCACTAGGTAGACAAAAACTTCACGCTTAAGGTGGTAATCGGTTGTCAACGTAGCGAGGAGTTGAATTGCCATGATACCATAACGATGCACCTTAGGGAAGGTGACTCGTAGATATATCCCCTTAAGTGGCAAAAAGAATTACCTTTGATTCAAAGATCATTGAAACTCTTTATACCAGCCTAAGGCAATCACAAGTGATCATTTGGAGGGGGTCGGTAGAATGGCACAATGGCGGTGCAAGCTGGGAACAGAATGCAAATGCTGGGAATGATTCTGGTAACTGGGGAAGAACCCAACAATAGAGAGTGAATTCACTTGTTTGAAAAGGTCATAGCTTTGCCGAGGAGACTGAGAGCAAACCCAGTTAGCGCCGATGATAACACGTAGCGCTTGTGCGTGCTCTCAAGAACTTGAGCATTTCCACATTCTTCAAGGTTTTACCAATATCCGTGTCAAGGGTCCGGGCAACACAACTTGCTACCACGATGAATGATGATGGATGATGCAGATGCAAAGGAAGATAACACCTTCTTAGATTTCACCTTGGCGGGGCCAAGGGAATAAAATCTGGATGATCGACCGAGAGACATTTAGCACTCCGCTTCTAATGTTCTCCTTGATGTGCTAGCGTAATCCACCCATAGATAAGGTTTGATATCTAGAACATCAAGTAAAAAGGTCGGACTTCGGAATCTCAAAAATCATAAGGCACAACTAGGGAGTAAATCCTACGAAGTCCTTATGGGAGGGTGGCCAACTTCATCAATCAAGATATTATAATAACAGGTCTTCCGGCTGGGTGTGTTGGCCACGACATCCACTTTACCGATTATCGCGCGACCAATATTATAATTCTTGGGAAATATTCCAACCATCATATCTGCCTGAGATTCAGATCTGGTTGGTGTCAGGATATTCCAGACTCATCGAGGCTAGGAAGAAAAATAAAAGTTTGCAACACAAATCTACGAGATGACGTTGCGGGATTCTCGGGAGATGAACTATGATAGCAAGCTCTAAAACATGAGCTGGTTCTGCTACAAACATGTGAACACGTTGTCCCAGACAAGCGTGCCCACATGGTAGTCTTACAATAAAACACTACCGAGTTCAGGAGGGGGAACCATCAACGAGGGTATCGAAATCCCTACATAAGTTCGGATTAGCTCTTATGAAGGAACTCCCTCTCCTTGAACAAATCAATCAGTGGCTTGGTGTGCTCGGGACACCTATGGAATGGAGGTTGCAAGTCTTCGAACCACAGAATACTTCGCACGTATGCATGACTGACTTGCGATGATTCCAGAGGAAGCAACATTGACTTTCTCGAGTCCACGGCGGCAACTTGCATCAAATGCACATGAACTAGAGGAAGTCACTTCTTACATCCGAACATATGCTTCATGAACTAGCATGAACAAATGCTTCAAAAGTTTCCAACACTAACTTATTGTCCAACAAAATCATGGAGGAGATAAGGATGTTGCCAATGGGCTCAACAACAATTCATCTAGGTTTCCTTTTAAAAGGAATTCCATAGTTAAGTGAACACGGTGATAGCATTGGTTAGACCAAAGATGTAATGGTGTATGCTCGAGGGATCAACCACGAATAAGACAACATTACGAACATCATTGGTTCTGACTTGATTTGAGGATAGCCCATACTCAAATCAAAGTTTTGATAAGACAATAGGTCCAGCAACTGATCACAGGGACCAATCGATGAAGATATCATCTTTCTTCAACACACACTACACAAGGATATCCCTTTGGAACGAACTAAGTCAGGCAGGCTTTTATCTTCCAACTCTCCAAGTTGTTGTCTAGCTTAACCAACTAGATCAGGGATATCTAACACCGATTCTTGGAGAGAAGGTGGTTCATAAAAAACCAACTTGATCACGAGCTCAACATAACGGTCAGGTGATGACCTGGTGATACTTCCGAGAAGACATTCAGAAAATCACGAACCACCGGTATGTTACTAAGCTCGAGAACAATCTCGCTTTTGAGGGCAAGACGATATGATCAATAGGGCAAGGATTTGAAATAATCCTAACTCATTGATCGAGGAGTGCACCGAGAACAAGGACTAGGTAGCATGATCAACCTTAGAATGATGATTCAAAACCAACACGCTAAGAATGAAATTATTGTCCATTAACTACCAAGCAACAAGGTTGCTAGGAGTATTGATTTCACACATCACAATTCATTTGTCGGTATTCCGGTTGCATCAACACGAGGGCCGAGGAATGACTAATGATGGTGAGAAGTATCACTACGTCAAAATTCATGAGAGTTGGTGCAGTTCTCATGACAATTCTGACATAAAGGGGGTAATACTTCAAAGTAGAACAGAACCAAAAGCTGGATTGGCATTTGATCTGCGGAATACAACTACTTTGACCCAATCCTAGATATGGATGAGGTACTGGAGTTTGTTTCTCCAAGTCATTCAGGACAGAATGGCTTGACGGACCACAAGGGTAATAGGCATCGATAAACGAATGCATGCATACCCTTGACTATCAATTGATAGACGAAGGTCAGTAGACAACTAAAGAGGGACAACTCAAAGGAACATATAATTTTCTGAGTTGTGGATGCATAGATTAGTATGTCGAGCGAGATCAACATTTCTTCCAGATAACCCATGCAGAGAGGTAGGACTGGCAGAGTCACGATTTATGAATGGAGATCTCCTCAAGAGTACTCTAATTGTGATCTTTTGATCCAATAAACATCTGCCAATAGCGGTCCATAGTATTTGGAAGAAGGAAATACCACGGACCTCGAGGACTATCGCAAAGTTACTAATATCCTGAAGGAACTAGCAAACACTATCAACATGAAGTAAGTAGAGTGAATCTCGGGTTCAAAACCCAGAAATAGAATACCTACTACCAAGTAGCATCACGGGATGCTTCCGAGAATAAAAGCCAGAATCATCACACTGGGAACACAGATCATGGCTAGACCACTAGATGATCCCCTGAGACACCTAGGGTCATAATAATAACTCCAACATAAAGGTCGAGGCAGTAGAATACCTCAACTCAACAATTAGTGTGATTGAGCTGGCATAAAGGAACATCGAAACCAGAGGGAAAGGATTTGCAAATGCATCAGACTACTTAGAAACCTGGAATGACTCGGACAGCATAACGACTGTAAATGCTCAGAAAAGATTTGAGACATTCACAAAAATGGTGGCATAACCACTCAGAGGCACAATATCAAGGTCTCGAGATCAACAGTTAACATACAGAAGTACTAGGAACTGAAACGAGGCTTAAGTCCAACAATCTATAAGTCTACGGATTAGTAACACGTGATCCTGATAGAAAGAAGAGATAGCTTAGTTCTTAATCCCCGTAGGAAAGATAAGATGATGACTCAGATCAGAAGGCCATGAGGTATAAGGAGTAAAAAGAGCCTTACGTTCCATCCCACAATCAATTCCCTTATATAACTAAGAATTTCTAGACTCAACTTCGACCAGTTTGGCTTGGTAATCCTACAGGCAGTCAAGCTCTGATACCAACGCTGTCAGGACCCCGACTCAATGCCACATCGATCTAGCATGTAACACCTCATATCACTTTGCGGCCTCACGCACGGTATTTCCACGGGTGACGCCTTACCTTTGCCCGGGACTGTTTGCGCCTTTTGGCACACGTATATGATAGTGTCGCTAGCATCCATATGATAAGGAGCCCGGGCTGACATGGCTAGTCGTAAACCCAAAGTGGCACAGACTTACAGGGACAGGCATCCATGACCCAGCATCGAACGTGTCGGTCATCAGCGAGTGAATCCAGGCTGTAGCACTGGGCTAGCAGGACTCCGGTGAACCGGGCTGTAGCAGGCTAACAGGACTCCGGTATTCATCGCGTGACATTTCCCCGAAGGGACAGACACAGGAACGAAGAAGGACACATGCCGGCCAGCCTAAGTGTTCCGGAGCAGTAGCAAGCTACCATGGCTCGGTGGAAACACTAGGAGACATTTCCCGGTAAGAGAGGCTACTAAAGATAAACAACTAGATAGTCAGATCCCACACATACCAAGCATTTCAATAACATACACACAATATGCTCGATATATGCAAATACAACATGGCATCACAACATGACTCTATGACTCAAGTAATTTATCAATAGGCTCTGAGGAGCGAGATATTACAACATGGGTCTCATGACCCAACAATCAGAGCATACAAATCAAAGCACAAGCGGAAGCTATCATGTCTGGGTACAGACATCTATAACTGAAAAAGGCTGAGAAGCCTGACTATCTACCAGATCCTGCCGAGGCACAAGATCGTAGCTGAGGTAACAAGCTAAACGTCGAAGACCACGCGGAAATACTAGTGAGACTGAAGTCTCTCTGCAAAAACATAAAATAGGCAAACGTGAGTACAAATGTACCCAGCAAGACTTACATCAGAACTATCTACATATGCATCATTATCAACAAAGGGATGGTGGGGTTTAACTGCAGCAAGCCAGCTTTGACTCGGTGGCTATCCTGAACTTCGACTGCAAGTAACTCTTTTGAGGTGGCGCACACGAGTCCACATATTCACCATATCAATACACCACTATGGATCCGCTCCCGTCTCCCTACGAGAACGCCATCCATAGCACTCACGCTTATCTTGCGTATTTTAGAGTATCCACTTTCACTTGTCTATGAACTGATATAAGCAACCCAGAAGTCCTTTTCCGCGGACACGGCTATTCGAATAGATGATGATAACCCTGCAGGGGTGTACTTCTTCACACACACTCTCACCACTTACCGCCGTTTACACGACATGTACTCAGCAACCTTCAAGCGGAAGCCCAACGTGGGTGTCGGCCACGGCCTACCTAAACACTCGAGTCTCTAGTCCAGGTTTATCGCCTATTCGGGTTCCATCCATGAGGAGATCCGGCCGGAGTTTCGCTCACAGCCCCAAACGATGTTAACAGGGTTCCTTGACACCAAACGGGCGCCCGATATACCCGGCCACGTGCCTACCGCATCACAGCCCACCCCTCCGGTCAGCGCTGCCCACGGCCTCCAGCATACTACAAACACCAGAAACTACTTGCAACTCCTGGACAGAGGACAAGGGTGATTAAGAAGCCGAGAGGGTCCATTGGTTTCGGGCCCAATGCGTGGTAGTAGCTGAATCATGGATCACAAACACAGAACTCAGTTCCTGAGGACGGCTGCAATGAGACAACCCACCATGTACTCCTACATGGCCTCTCACCGCTACCTTTACCAAATCGTATTCGCACACTTAGCTCACACACAGTGGGACAGGTTCACACGCCTCTGATTCATCCCCGATGAATCAGACCCGACTCAACTCTAAGCAGTAGCAGGCATGACAAACAAACATAAATGAGTAGGCACATCAGGGCTCAAACAACTCCTACTCATGCTAGTGGGTTTCATCTATTTACTGTGGAATGACAGGTCATGCAGAGGATAAAGGGGTTCAGCTACCGCAGCAAGTAACAGATGAATCGTTGTTGCCCTAATGCATTAAAAGAGAGCAGGAGCGAGAGAGTAGGATTGTATCGGAATGAACAAGGGGGTTTTGCTTGCCTGGCACTTCTGAAGATAACATTGAATCTTCATCAGTGTCAACGATCACAACGTCGGTACAACGTCTACCGAGGGAGAACAACACCGGCAACACAGAAGAAACACGATCAATGCAATGCACAATATGATGCATGATCATGACATGGCAAAATGAATGTGTTTTGAGCTAATGCAACTAGCAAGAGATTAAATGAAGTTGGTTTGAATACAAGATTCAAATTTAAACTCCATATGTGATTATTCAAATGCCATTTAATTGATTTGTGCTAAACAGCAGCTATAAGTTGTTCTAACATGCATGAAAATGGTACAGATGGATTCCTTGAATTTTTCTGATAAATTTTCATATATAATTTATTTAATTTGGAGTTACGGTTAATTTTCTATGATTTATTGAAGTTTATACAATTTTCTGGAATTTTCTGAATAAAAACAAATCCAGAAAACATTACTGCGTCATCCTGACGTCATGATGACGTCAGTAGGTCAACGTGGCACAGTCCGGTCAAACTCTGACCGGTGGGTCCCGAGTGTCGGTGTCTAACTAAACTAACCTAGCTTAGTTAATACTAACCTAACTTAATTAGCCGGGCGGGGCCCGCATGTCAGTGAGAGAGAGGGGGGTCAAACCCGGGTCAAACTCGCCGGAGTTGACCCGAGGCTCGTCGCCGGCGAGGCCAGGGACGGCGGAGAGCGTCGGGATTCGCCCTCCGATGACCAAAAGAGCGGCGGAGGGGCTCTACGGGATGCCCAGGCTCGCGCGCATCTAACAGGGCCAACGGGAGAAGCTAGGGTGGCCGGAGGCGACGGCAATCATGACGACGGCGGCGGCCGGAGTTCGGGTGGTGGCGGATTTGGCGCTACGAGCGGTGGTTTGGCGCACTGAGGGCACTAGGGAGAAGCTCTTGCTCCTCCGCATCCAAAGGAACGGACGGGAGGCCACGAGGTGGCCGGAGTTGAGCACGGCGTCGACCTCGGCGGCGGCCGGAGCTCGGGCGAGCTCGGAGTCGGTGTTAGGGAGCACGGCAGGAGGCAAAGGGGGGTGTTACGACCTCCTGGGGTTGCACTGAGCACGGCCGCGTGCTCGGTTGCAGCTCTAGGCAACGGTGGCTACGGCGGCGACATGGCCGGCGGCGAAGAGCTCTCGGCTCCGGTGGATATCGGCGCTAGCAGGAGAAAAAGTGCCAGGGGAGGGAGCGGATCGACGCAGCAGCTCACAGCGGATCGAACGAAGGGGTTGGTGAGCTCAGGGGCGTCCTCGTTGCAGCGAATCGAGCGGCGGCGATCTCCGGCCATGGCGATGAAGATGGTGGTGATGGCGGTGTTGCAGCGCGTCCGTGGCGTCGTGGCTTGTCGAGGAGGTCGGGGACGTCAAGACGGAGCTCGCAAGCACAGCGAGGGGTTGAGGGGGAGACGGTGGCTGCGGCGTTACGGTGGCGCGGCTGCGGCTGCGCTCGGGCGAGTGAGAGAGAGGAAGCAGAGGAGAGAAACAAGGGAGAGGGAGAGAGCGAGGGGGTCCAGGGGGTCGGGGCGGCGCCGAGGAGATGACGCGCGGCGTCGCGGTGGCCAGGCGATGCAGACGAGCAGGGTGGTGGCGTGGCGAGCTCGGGCGCGCGCGCCGTGTCCCTCCTCTGCCTACTGGCGCGAGGAGGAAGGCGACAGGGAGGGGGTAGCGGTGGGCTGGGCCGCTGCTGGGCTGCACAGTGTTGGGCTGCGGGTGGGCTGCCAGGTAAGCTGAGGTAAGTTCTCTCTCTCTGCTTTTATTTATTGTTTTCTATTTTGTTCTGTTTTGTTTTGGTTTAGTAAAATACTAAACCATTTTATAAAATCCTGAAAATAGTTATGTGGCTAGAACTAAAATATACCAAACCACATAAAATGTTCCAGAATTATTGGACATATATTAATTATATATAATATATATATCCAATGCAAATAGTTATTGAATTAACTCAAAGGCCCAAAATAAATGTTTCAGTCACTCCAAAAATATTGGTTTGCACTTTACCTCATGCCAATATTTTTCAAGCTGAAAAGGAACATTTTCTTGGACTTCTTTGAGAAGATTTTAATGTTGATCATTTTTAGAAGGTTTCTGAGGCTTTGAAAATTCCCCAATTCAAATTTCATTTGAATTAAAACATGATGCTCACATGAGGTCTAGCCTAGTGCATAACAGGACCAGGGATGTGACAGCCGTCCTTGATAGAGGCTAATAAAGACGGCGAGCCGGCTACTCATGAGTCAGCTTTCTGCTTCAGAAATGCTGGAGGCCGTCTTACGCTATGTTCGTGCTTTTAGGTCCTTAGCCATTTTTCGTGTGGGCGCCCGTTCTTCCTCACTCCTGCCTGCCTCACAGTCGCTCTGCGAGCTGCGGCTTTGCCAGGAAGCGGATTGGGTGCCGCGCACTACTTGTCTGACTGCGGGAAGCTCCTCATAGCGCAAGGCGGCGAGTCCCCGGGCCGACTAGTCTGGCCCGGTGCCAAGCGGCTTGTAATGAAAGTAATGTACTCGAAGGCATAATTCTTATCATACAGATAACAAAAAAGGGCAGTCCCCGAGCTCGTCTCGGGGGCCCCAAAGTCTTAGTACTTTAATACAAAAGGGGTAGTGCGATACATACTGCATCAACTGTAAAATCTTCGAAGAAGATTTGCATTCTACGGGCGCTCTATCTCTTTGCCGGAGTCGTCCCTCTTGCGCGCTCGGGGCTTCTGAGCGTCGATCAGATAGTAGGCGTCGGTCCCTAGCACCTTGCTGACGATAAAGGGGCCTTCCCAAGGTGCCGACAGCTTGTGCTGGCCGGCTGTTCGCTGGATCAGCCGGAGCACAAGGTCGCCTTCTTGGAAAGATCTTGGCCTGACCTTCCTGTTGTAGTATTGACACAGACTCTGCTGGTAGATGCTGGACCGGCTGAGTGCCAACAGCCGGCCCTCTTCCAGCAGATCGACGCTGTCTTGACGTGCTTCTTCTGCTTCTTCCTCGGTGTACATGGTGACTCACGGGGAGTCGAACTCTATGTCCGTTGGGATGACGGCTTCGGCACCATAAACGAGGAAGAAGGGTGTGAAGCCGGTTGACTTGTTTGGAGTCGTGCGCAGACTCTAGAGGACGGCTGGCAGCTCCTCAAGCCAACAGCCGGCAGATCGCTCCAGCAGTATGATGAGTCGAGGCTTGATGCCAGATAAGATGAGGCCGTTCGCTCGCTCCACCTGGCCGTTTGACTGCGGATGGGCAACGGACACTAAGTCCAGTCGGATGCCCTGCATCATGCAGAAACAGGCCAAGGCGCCTTTGGCAAAATTCGTGCCATTGTTGGTGATGATGCTGTGTGGGATGCCGTACCGAGTTGTGATGTCAGCGATGAAGGTCACTACATTCAGACCATTCAACTTCTTGATGGGTTTCACCTCCACCCACTTGGTGAACTTGTCTACTGCGACAAGTAGGTGAGTCAAGCCACCTCGTGCCGTCTTGAATGGTCCCACCATGTCTAGGCCCCAGACTGCAAAGGGCCAGGCGATGGGGATAGTCTTGAGTGCGGAAGCTGGCTGAAGTGGCTTGGAACGGAAAATCTGGCACCCCTTGCACTTTTGGACTAACTCTTTGGCCTCTTCCAGGGCGGTTGGCCAGAAGAAACCGTGCCGAAAGGCTTTGGCGACGAGTGCCCTGGAGGCCGCGTGGTGACCGCACTCGCCTTCATGGATGTCTCTGAGGATTGCTTGGCCTTGTTCTGCCTCGACGCAGCGTTGGAAGACGCCGGTAACGCTGCGCCTGACCAGCTCTCTGTTGACTCTGGTGTAGGCTGCTGCTCGGCGTTGCACTTGTCGAGCCAAGATTTCATCAGTTGGCAGCTCTCTATTTACTAAGAACCTGAGGATGGGCTGGGCCCATGAAGGTGCTGCTATTTCTTCAACTGCCACTAGTGCGACTTGGACGAGGGCGGCCGGGCTGGGAGGCGGCGGGTTGGAGTCCGCAGCCGCTTGCTGATTTGACAAAGTCCCGGGGCCGACTGGAGCAGTCCCCGGGCCGAGCTTTGGAGTCTTCGATCTTGCCACTGCAGTCCCCGGGCCGGGTTCTGAAGTTCCCGGGCCGGCTTCGCCTGTGTATTTCTTGGAGTCGGATCCGTCTTCCTCAGGCAGAGCCAGCACAAAGATTGAATCTGATTCTGGTGACGGCTTGATAGAAGGCTTGAGGACGCGCCGGAGGGCGACACCGGATGGTATTGCCTGGCGGGTGGAGCCGATTCGTGCCAAGGCGTCTGCTTGATCGTTGTCGTTCCTTGGCACGTGGAGGAACTCGCACCCCTCGAAGTATCCGCTGAGTTGCTGGACGAGGAAACGGTAGCTCGCCATATTTGCGTCCTTGGCGTCCCAATCGCCAGATGATTGCTGGACCACCAAGTCAGAATCGCCATAACACAGGATCCGGCGAATGCCGAGTTCTTTGGCAAGCCGAAGCCCGTGGATGAGCGCCTGTACTCGGCCATGTTGTTGGAGGCGGCAAAGTGGATCTGCAGCGCATATCTGAGCTTGTCGCCCTTGGGGGAAGTGAGGACGACGCCGGCTGCCAAGCCGGTGCGCATCTTGGAGCCGTCGAAGTGCATCCGCCAATGGGTGGAGTCGGGCGCTGGCGGCAGATACTGGGTCTCGGCCCAGTCGACGAGGAAGTCGGCCAGTGCTTGCGACTTGATGGCGGTGCGGGGCTCGTAGTAGATGGTGTAGGGGGCCAGGTCGATGGCCCATTTGGCCACTCGGCCAGAAGCATCTCGGCTTCCGATGATCTCAGCCAGTGGAGTTGTGCAGACCACAGTGATTGGATGCTCTTGGAAGTAAGGCTTCAATTTCTTGGCGGCAAAATGCACGCCGTAGCACATCTTCTGGTAATGGGGGTAGTTCTGCTTGGAGGCCGACAGCACCTTGCTCAAGTAATATACCGGTCTCTGGACAGGTAGCGCCTTGCCTTCCTCCTTGCACTCGACTACAATGACTGTGTTGACTACTCGGCCGGTGGCGGCAATGTATAGGAGCATGGGCTCTTTGGGCGTCGGAGCCGCCAGCACAGGGGGAGTAGTCAACATCTTCTTTAGCTGAAGAAAAGCCTCGTCCGCCTTGGGAGTCCACTCAAAGAAGGTCGTCTTCTTCATGAGCTGATACAAGGGGAGAGCCTTCTCGCCCAGCCGACTTATGAATCGGTTGATGGATGCCAAACAGCCGGTGAACTTCTGCACATCTAACAGTCGTCTGGGTGCTTCCATCCTCTCGATGGCCTTGATCTTCACAGGATTGCACTCTATGCCGCATTTGGAGACCAGGAAACCGAGGAGCTGGCCGGCTGGTACTCCAAAAATGCACTTCTCTGGGTTGAGCTTGATCTGGAATCGGCGCAGATTCTCAAATGTTTCCTTGAGGTCCTCCAGCAAGGTTCCACGCTTCTCCGTCTTCACCACTACATCATCCACATAGACGTGGGCATTTCTGCCGAGTTTCTTCAGGAGGCACTTCTGCATGCAACGCTGAGAGGTGGCGCCGGCGTTTCTTAAGCCGAATGTCATGGTCAGGTAGCAGAAGGCTCCAAACGGCGTGATGAAGGTGGTCTTCAGTCTATCAGCCGGGTTCAGCTTGATCTGGTGATATCCTGAATATGCGTCTAGGAAACTCAACAGCTCGCATCTGGCTGTGGAGTCTATCACCTGATCGATTCTCGGCAGAGCAAATGGGTCCTTGGGGCAAGCTTTGTTGAGGCTCGTGTAATCAATGCACATCCGCCACTGCTTGTTCTTCTTCAGAACCAGTATTGGGTTTGCCAGCCACTCTGGAAAAAATACTTTCATGATGAAGCCGGCTGCCAGGAGCCGGGCTATTTCTTCTCCAAGAACTCTTCTTTTTTTCTTCTAACAGGCGGCGCAAGGGCTGCCTGACGGGCTTCATATCAGATCGGACGTGTAATTTGTGCTCGGCGAATTCCGTCGGGACACCAGGCATGTCCTTGGGGGACCATGCGAATATGTCGCGATTCTCACGGAGGAAATCGACGAGCTCGCCTTCCTATTTGCTGTCAAGGCCTGTGCCCATGACAGCGTATCTCTCCGGGTGCTCCGGGTCCAACGGTATCTTCTTTGTTTCTTTGGCCGGCTTGAATGATCCTTCTGCTTCCGACTCCTTGGGGTCGGGCGATAACTCGGGCTGCTTGCTGGCCATCGCCACGACCCAATCAAGAAGCCGTTTCTCAGCCGCGATCACCAAGGACTCGGCCAGCCGACTACTTTCGGCCGCGCAAGCGGACGACTTCCTGTAGTCGCCGGACACGGTTAGGATTCCCTTGGAACTCGGCATCTTCATCTTGAGGTAGGCGTAGTGGGGACCGCCATGAACTTGGCCAAGGCGGGTCGGCCAAGCAATGCATGATATGGGCTTTCAAGGTCCACCACCTCAAACCAAATTGGCTCTCGGCGGAAATGATCCTTGTCTCCGAAGAGGACATCTATTAGGATCTTGCCGATTGGGGAGCAGGAAAGGCCAGGGACAATTCCGTGGAACACAGTCCGGCTACTCTGAAGCTGGCTTCGCTTGATTCCTAATTTCTCCATTGTATCCCTGTACAGGATGTTGATATTGCTGCCTCCGTCTATCAGTACTCGCGAGAAGCGAGTGGCCCGCCTATCTGTGGCAAGTGTGGTGCCTAAGACCAAGGCGTAAGAGCCTGGACTCGGCATCACCTCTGGGTGATCAGCTCTGCTCCAACTGATAGGCTTTTCGGACCAATGCATGAACTCTGGAGTACTTGTCGCAACCGCGTTCACTTCTTGCTGCTGTTGGCTCCTGCTGCGTTGGTCATCCGCCACACTGGTGAACACCACATAGGCTCCGTGCTCATCCGGGAACTCGTCTTGTATCGCGCCGACTGGCCTGACAGCCGGCTGCTGGGGCGGCTGTGGAGGAGGCGGCCCAGCAGGAGGGGGAGGGAGCAGGCCGTCCCCCTTGGCGATTCTGGTCAGCCAGTGGCATTTCCTGGTGGTGTGGTTTGACGGCTTCGCGCCGCTGTGGAACTTGCAGGGTCCATCTAGAGTCTGCTCGTAGGAGAAAGCCGGCAGCCAGTTGGACTTGCCGCCCTTTGGTCGCTTCGCCGGAGGCGGTCCCTCCAACTGCTGGTCTTCTGCTGTTGCCACTTGCCGACTGTTGGAAGTCGGCTGCGGGGCTTTGCGCTTCTGGTCATTCTGCTGTTGCCGCCAACTGGTGTCTCCAGCCGGAGTTCTTGGAGCCTGAGGGGCGACTTTGCCAGATGTGCTGACCCGAATCTCCGACTTCATGGAGGAGTCGGCCGTGGCGTACTTGTACGCTGTGATTAGCAGCTCATCGAGGGTCTCCGGCTCGTCGCAGAGGAGCTTGTGCTTGAGGAGGGTGCCTTCTCTGCACCCGGCAGTAAAGTACTCGATGGCCTGCACCTCGTGCACGCCCTCGCAGGAGTTCCGGAGTTCACCCCAGCGCGTGAGGTAGTCGCGAGTAGACTCGTCAGGGCCTTGCACGCACAAGGAGAGTTGGCGTGGCTTGGGAGGTCGCTTGTACGTGCTGGTGAAGTTGCGGACGAAAGCCTCGGTGAAGTCGACCCAGCTGTTGATGCTGCGAGGCTTCAGACTGTTCAACCACGTCCGGGCCGAGCCCTGGAGCATGAGCGGGACGTATCTTACGGCAACACGCTTGTTGCCGTTCGCTATGTTGACGGCGGTGGAGTAGTCGATCAGCCAATCTTCCGGCTTCACGGTGCCGGTATATTTGGGCGTGTCTCGGGGGAGCGTGAACCCTTTGGGGAAGGGCTCGTCTCGGATGCGGGGTCCAAAGCAGGGGGGACCCAACTCGTCTTCTTCTTCCAGCGCCAGGGATCGGTGGAGTCGGTCGATCTGGTGGCGGGCGTCGTTCTCTCCGACTCCCTCTCGGCGGCCAAGGCGGTAGCCGAGAGTCGGATGTTCCACGGGCGGCGGGGAGACTCGCCTTTCTCTGCGAGGAGGGGGAGGCAGGTAGTCGTCCCGCCGTTCCACCGCTTTGCGGCGGCCGTCTTGGTCGCGCTCGATGGTGATGTGAGTCCGACTGTGGCTGACAGCCGGCTCCTTGTCCTTCTTCCCACGGGCCCCGCCAGTCGGTGTCCGAGACGTCGCACCTTGGTCTCGGCAAGGCGGTGGGTCGTTGTTTTGGCACTGCGGCGCCTCGGTGCGGCAGCCGGCATCATTCTGCGCGGCAGCCGCGTCGAGGAGCTGTTGAACTCGCTCCGTCATTATGTGGTGCTCTTCGCCTTCGAAGTTGTCGAGCTCGTTTGCCGCTGCCTGGGCGGCATGGATATTCTCTACGGGTGTGGCATACACAGGGCAATCAGCCCCGAAGAGGTTGGCGATTGCCGCACCACGCTATCGGACCGCGCCTAGGCGGCTAGGCCCGGTCGGAGCCGGCGAGCCGCCTACGGCGCGATCCATCTCGCGTTGGTAAGCTTCTGACAAGCGCCTCATGCTTGCCAGCTTCTTCGCGCCTTCGACGAGCTGAAGGCGGAGCGCCTCCAGCGTCTCGGCATCGGCGTCTTCTGGAATCGGCGCTGCAAGGCCTCACAGGGCCGCGTCAAGCGGGTCGTGCGCTCCTTCGCCGGAGCTCTCGCCGTGCTCAAGGACGAGGACCTCAGTGACGGTGTTTCCGCCGCTCCCCGCGCAAGGGAGGGGCTCGTCGTAGACCACCACGTTGGTGGGGAACGCGTCGAGCGACGCGGTGTCGGAGTCGACCAGCATCGGCAGGCTCGCCGGCGACGTGGAGTTGGCCGAGGAGGCCCGCGAGGAGGCTCTCGGGGACACTCGTGCCTGCATCGAACGCAGGCTCATCGGAGAGGCGAACCTCGCCGATAAGATCGGCAAGGCAGCTGGCCGCACAGGCGATCTCAACGCCGTGCAGTGCGTCGGCACAGACGCCATCCGGCGTGCGGGGCTGGTTGTGCTCGCCGGGGAGGAACAGGGTTCCCGTCCAGAGCAGATCTCCGGACGACAGTGCACCTCGCCCCACGGTGGGCGCCAAATGTCGGGGGTTGGGTACGACATATGCCAAAGGATGGCTTATGATGGTGGGAGCGAGTAGAACGTCACTAGTGCCTGGAAGCGGGATGAGGCGAAGACATGCACGCCGGCGGAACTTACCCAGCTTCAGGGCTCTCCTAGGAGATAACACCCCTACTGCTGCTCTGCGGGGTCTCCGCATGATCACTAAGGCAAAGTGGCTACAATGGTGCTCCTGGAGCTGTTTCGGGAGGCAGGAGAGGGCAAGGCTAGCTCTCTCCTCCCTGTGCTATCTTGTCTATCCCTATCTAGGTCCGAACCCTTTGCATGGGTGCCTCGGGGGGTTTATATAGGCCTACCCCCCGGGGGTACAATAGTAATCCGGCTGGGCGCAGGTCCCAGCCGTCTGTCTCTTAGGCCGCCGTCTTCCCTGCCGGCTTCTGGGGCCCGCCGACTGGCGGGTCCCGCGGACAGGCTTGATACTGTAGAGAGACTCCTGATGATGCAGGCTCGGTCATTGGGTCGTGACAACAGTGCCACCATCTATCGGGCAATCACTGTCGCCATTCCCCATCCTATCTGGTTAATGGCCCGTGGAGCCCTGGGGAGGAGTCGGCCGACTCCAACGAGACCGACTCCCACAGATCCGTCTTCGGGGCGCCCAGGCCGCCTTCGGCCCACCCACTGACAGGTGGCCCCGCCGTCTTCGGGCCGTACAGGCCGGCGTCGTGGGCATAGTGCGTGGCGCACTGTGGCTGAGGTCAGGGCAGGCATGGCAACAGTGCCGCGCCTCGCCGGAGATCTCCCAGCGATACGGCTCACTGTAGCCATGCCGGCCCTTTGTAAGCAGGGGGGAACGGCCACGCCGTGACCGTACCCCACATCGCACTTCGGGATGAGGGAGGAGTCATGGGCCGACTCTCCATAGTCGGCCTCTCTGGAGGTCGCCAGCTCGGAGTCAGCTCGTCTCGGAGTCGCCGTCTGGGACTCGGCTTGTCTTGGAGTCGCTCCTAGGACTCGGGTTGAGGGGCGCGGCCTGCCCCGACGTCTTGAAAGGTCCTGGGACTCGGGTTAGCCTACCCGTGGCCCAATACTCCGACAGTGAGACTATGCCCGATGGGCCCACAAGCCCAAGGGGCGCGGTCTGGACCCTTGTGGCCACCCCGTAAGGTAGTTGGTGCCCTTCTTAGGCCTCAAGAAAGCTAATATCTGGATAAAAGTCGTGTTAAAATTTCAGCCCAATCGAAGTTAGGATCTACGGAAATTTAAGAAACGATGAAAGGCCAGAATAAGGGAGCGCAGAAACAGAAGGAAACAGATAGAGATAAAATCTCGGAGGGGCTCCCGCCCCTACGCCGCAATGGGGGCCAAGGACCAGAGGGGAAACCTTTATATCATTTAGGGGAAGGTCAAGGAAGAAGAAGAAGGAGGGGGCACTCTCCCCCTCTCTCTCTCGGTGGCGCCGGAACGCCACCGGGGCAATTATCATGTGACAGCGATCTACTCCAACAACTCTATCATCTTCATTAACACCTCCATCACCTTCCCCATATATCTATAGTGGTCCACTTTCCCACAACTCGTTGTACCCTCTACTTGAAGATGGTGCTTTATGCTTCATATTATTATCCAATGATGTGTTGCCATCCTATGATGTGTGAGTAGATTTTTGTTGTCCTATCGGTGATTGTTGAATTGCTATGATTGGTTTAATTTGCTTGTGGTTATGTTGCTGTCCTTTGGTGCCCATCATATGAGCATGCATGTGGATCACACCATAGGGTTAGTTGTATGTTGATTGGACTATGTATTGGAGGGCAGGGGTGATAGCAGCTTCAGTCTAGCATAGAAATTGATGCATACGGGATTGAAGGGGGGCAACATATCTTAATGCTATGGTTGGGTTTTACCTTAATGAACGTTAGTGGTTGCGGATGCTTGCTAATAGTTCCAATCATAAGAGCATAGAATTCCAATTAAGGGATGACATGCTAGCAGTGGCCTCTCCCACATAAAACTTGCTACTGGTCTAGTGACGTAGTCAATTGCTTAGGGACAATTTCGCAAATCATTCCACCACTTTTCCACACTCGTTAAAACTAACTTAATTGTTTCTTTATCTAAACAGCTCCTAGTTTTCATTTATGTGTTCTTTATTATCTTGCAAACCTATCCTATCACACCTACCAAGTACTTCTAGTTTCATACTTGTTCTAGGTAATTCAAACGTTAAGCGTGCGTAGAGTTGTATCAGTGGTCCATAGAACTTGAGGGAATATTTGTTCTACCTTTAGCTCCTCGTTGGGTTCGACACTCGTACTTATCAAAAGAGGCTACAACTGATCGCCTATACTTGTGGGTTATCATCCCCGTCCCCCCGGCACCGACCGACACTGACCGCCACCGCGCCGAGATCACGCGCGTTCGGGACTCCCTGCCAGTGGAGGTGCGGGCCCTTCCGGAGTACGCCAACAGAACCATGTGTTCTGGGCGGAGTACCTACGGCTCCCCCATGAGGAGTATCTCGCCTCCACCAACAACGCAACGGTACGGGGATGCTTCAATGCCGACGGCCGCCGCCTGTGGTGGGGCGCCCCCGGGCGTACTCTCCACGCCGTCCTCGAGCACCTCGAGGGTGGCAACAAGTCGCCCCTCGAGTACCCGGCGCATGGCGGGTGGCTCCTCCTCCTGCTCCCGCTTCTCTGGCCCAATGCCGCTCACCAGCGTCAAGCTCGAGCTCGTCAAGGCCGAGCCCGTGGAGCTGCATGGGGACCATCAGCATAGCCATGGTGGCAGCCTCGTCATAAACGAGGGCCGCCACCAGCCTTCCCCTCCTCCCCGCGGCCACCTTTGCCTGGTCAGGCCGAAGAGGGAGCTGGGGACGCCGCCCGTCGTCGTGAAACAGGAGCATGTCGACATGGCCCTCGTCGACGAGACCGCCCTCAAATGGGCGTGGGACGACTATGTTCGCGAGGAGATGGAGTGCCAGCGCTGCTCCCTCGAGGAGATCGCCGCTCGATGCTGTGGCCGAGATGAGGGCGGCATCATTGTCCTCGAGGACAGCGACGACGAGGCATCACCGCGCACCAAGCACATTCGTCAAGGCGACCCAGGGCAGGACTGCAGTAAGGACGGCGGCAGCAACGGGCAGCGGCGTAGTTTTAGGTTTTTCTAGGTCATGTCTTTTAGATTATGTACAAATATGAATATGAATGAATTTCGTCCAATTTCGCCCAAATTTCTTCCAAATTCAGCTGAGCTAATTTTCAAAAAAAACGTCTGGGGGCGACCTTGGGGTGGCGGTTGGGAAACCGACCGCCCACGCACCGATATTTTTGCCGGCGCGCCCCCGGGCAGCGCTATTTCAAGCCCTTGGGGGGCCGAACGAGTGGAGATGCTCTTAGAGAGTGGAAGTCCAGTACTCCGCTTTGTCGGTCGCGATGACCATGCTTAATTGTTTCTGTAGGAAAGTGCGGGTGCGGATCACGGGTGTTCCACACGACATTTTCGACGACGTGCCTTTCTCTCGCCGCCAGATAATCACTCAGGCTCTCATCGCTGTGATGAGTTTTCATTGGTTGATATGTTTGTAAATAATTTTGTTATGCTTTTTTCTCTAACTTGCACAATTTGAATAAAAAATAACTGAAATTTTGTTTTTCCATTTTTATTGGTGTTGTTTTTGTGTACAAAACATCCCCGGAAAGTACCATCAAACAACAAGTAGCCCATGTGTTGCCTCTTCGCTCATACAACCGCTCATGCCCTTCAAATGCAAAACATATTTTTGCCTACATTTTTTCCGGGCAGAGCCATTGCCATCTCTAATCTTCTCCCTCGGCTCTCTTGGGGATAATTTGGCCTCTGAATAGTGAGATTATTCGTCATTGACATCACTGACTTCTTCTTCATCATCATCCTGCTTCCTCCATCTATGTGTGAGTAATTCTCGTAGCACATGGGATGGACGGAAATTGGATTACATCCTCATGTAATAATTACCATATTTGTTAGGTTTTGATGGCTAGTGTCATTTATGTTTTGAGATTAATGTTGTTATGACCTTGTTGCACATAATGCTTGTCACCAGGGTCCGAGTGATATGACTTCAGGTGTGATTTTTTTTTCATGAATACGTATGCATTTGGATCCTACCTACAAGGCGTATGCACCTATTATAGTTTCTGAAATGGAGACCTCAAAGTGAAAATAATTTGGATATCAATGGGAATCACTATAATTTGATGATTACATGCACTACTAGAAAAACCCCTACTAATGGCGCACCTAGTATGGCTATTAGTGGCGCATCTGTGGTGCGCCATTAATAGCACGCCATTAGTAATTTTTACTAATGGCGCACCACCTGGTGCGCCATTAGTATCTGGTATACTAATGGCGCACCTCGGGTGCGCCATTAGTATAGGCCAGGGTGCGCCATTAGTATGCCTCCCAGGGGCCATGTATACCCAGGTGCTTTGGCATACTAATGGCGCACCACCTCTTGATGCGCCATTAGTAACCGCGGCATAATAATGGCGCACTGCCCAGTGATGCGCCATTAGTATGCACTATCATACTAATGGCGCACTGTCATGTGATGCGCCATTAGTATGAATATTAGGTTTTTTTTTTATTTTTTTATTTTCTGTTTTTTGCACAGGTTACAAAATGTATAGTTTGACAAAATATAGACAGCACACATCAACAACAGATTCATCAAATACAATAGAAGATTAGTCTTTGAATACAATTCATCATATTAGTCTCCGAATACAATTCATCATATTAGTCTCTGAATTGAAAAGACCGAACAAAGATAGAACATTATATTACAAGTCTCGAGACCGCGAGTAGCGAGTTTGTCTTCACATTACAAGTCGATATCGATCATCTAAACTACCATCACATAGAAGAGAGTTGCGGTCATCACGATGAGCATCATCACGATGAAACTCGTCTTCATCCGGTTCCTCCAATGCTCCCTCTCCTCTCCCGCTAGATAGCGGGCGTATCTAGATTTGGCCTCGGCCCTAGTGGTGTACCCTTTGTAACTGTTACCGCTGAATTGGTGAACCTGTCTTCGACACTCCTCCCAGTCGTCGTAGACTCCGGGAACCTTACCCTTGTACACGACATACGTCGGCATCGCTATGCACTAGCCAAACGAAACGTTAGTACCAATTCACAGACAATACATAAGCAATATATAAGTATGCAACAGAACAATCGGAAGAGAAAAGCAAGACATTAATAGCATCGATTACATCTAAGTTGAACGACTCTCGAAACCAAAGAGACATACTACAACTTCATTAAAGTTTAATTACAACATGAGCCAATCGATGTTTCAAAACTAGACAACTCAACTCAAGGGATCGGAGCGTGGATGAAGCCGCCGTCTATCGTGGGAGTCATGAAAGAACGGGCGTTGTCATTCTGCATTTGTAGCATTGTGTCGATGTCACTGTTGGACGGTTGATTTCTGAGGTAGAACTGCCCCGAGGTACGAAGGACATCTTGATGGATGATTTCCGCAAACTCCGACTGGATGCGAAAGAATTCTTGTCGGAGGTCCGCGTCCTGGATTGCCGACACGCTCGCAGCCCAATCTTTGAGTTTACTCGGTAGCAGAAGTTGATGATGGTCCCGTACGATCGCCCGCATGTGATGGATGGCGTAGTAGGCACCCTTCTGACCGCCAGGCGGCTGCTTGACGCAGCAGAACGTCGTATTGTGGGAGAACACGTGCTTGTCGTACTTACGAATAGGCCTGGTGAAGGTGCCTCCAGATTGGGCGTAGCCGGGGAGAACATCATCAAGAACCTTCTTGACATTTGTGTAGTCTACGTTCGACTGACGGTCCGGGTCAAAATACGTGGCCATGGAATATTTGGGGCTTAGGAGGATGAGCGTGCAACGTGTGTCACTGCAGAAAACACGGAATGTTAAAAGAAAAACGATCGAAATGTAAGAATTCATATGTTACGGGCCGGTTGAGGGGAGGACTTACTTGGGAAAGTAAGGCACGAGGAAGTTATCCTTATCTTGGTTTGCCAGAATGACGCCTTCGAGGTAAGAACTCGCGACTTGCCGGTCCCCAGCGCTGCCCAAGATCTTGGCACGCATGTAGAAGGGGTCGACTATCACGATGTCCGGGGTCTTGTCGCGAATGATCCGCATCTCCATACTCAGCGAAAATAGCCGAACGAAGGTGTAGTGCAGCGGATGAAGGTTCAACATAGCGTGGATGTCATCAAAACGCAGGACGATCGTACGCCCGATGGAGTTATCCACAAAGCCCTTGCCCTCTGGCACCTTGGCCGCGAAAACCGGGTATGCCACATCCTTCTCTCTGAGACGCCGCTTCTCCAAAGCAAGAACACTGTCATGCAGACTCCGCATAGCACCGGTTGCAGCATTGAGCATATTTGTCAGTAGCATCGCCCTACCCGCCACATGCACCCTCCTCGAGATATCCTGCGGTGAAGGTGGCCCATCCTGAGCACGGATCGTACTCGGTGCCGGCTGGCTCGCACCCTTCTTAGTATTTCTTTTGCGTGCCTTCTTCTTCTCCTGTAATGGGACCGAGTTCTGCTCACAGACCGCCTTCTTGAGTGTGTTGGGGCTGATAATATTTCGCACCTCGCCTATCTGAGGCTCGGTGAAGTCGGCAGCTGGAGGCGTCTCCTGAGAGCTGAATGCCAGACGGCGCCTGTTGCAACTTGGCTTCTCCGCGGTACGAGCTAGATCGCACACGTCTTTTGTTGGGTTTGGTTCTTGAGAAGGAGGCCCCATGAAGTCGCCATCGTACCCATGCTCGGCAAAGTACTGATCGAGATTGCCAAATGTATCATCGTCGCCGTCGTCGTCGTTCTGATCCTGTGCCATATGCATGTTTGGATCCAGTGGCATAGGGATGTCCGGCACCATTACGGCGGTCTTGCCATGGGGCCGACTTGGCGCCGGCACGACTGGCGGTGTTGTCTTTGGGGTGGTGTCCCCCGCCCCCAAATGAATCTGGCTCTTCGGCCAAAGCAGGGGCCAGCTCAGGCAGGCGCTGAGGGTCATCACGTCTTCATCATCGGCCCCGACGGGTCGAAGCGGAGGTAACAAGTCGTCGCAGCCTGGCAGCACCCGAACCAGTTGAACCCTAAACAAGTTGGGTGGCATCTGGGTACCGTGGAACAAGGGGTTGCCCGGTTGAACGATTTTGCCCTTGGCGACATCGACCAACTCGTTGTTCACGAAGTGGAGGAGAGTGCACGGAACGTCAGCGGCGCCCTGCGAAAACATGTAGGGCGTCAGGGATGCCCAGTCAAAGGCAAGGAGATGAAGTCCTCGGCCGAGAGAGGCTTAATTAGTTACCGTGATGATGGCGTCGAGCTCGACTAATGTCGAGGCACCGCCAACGGCGGGCGTGCAGTTGACGGAGGGGCCGCTTGCTGAAGAGGTGCCGGCCGGCGTACACCCGGGTGCATTAAGCTCCCGTGCCGGCGTCGGAGACACCAATGCCGCCTCCGCCGGAGGCACCAATGGCCCCGCCATCGCATTATGCGAGTTGCTGGCCGTGAAGCTAGGAATCGGGGGCGGCCCCTGTTGGCCGCCCGCAATCCACGCACTCAACCCCGAGATCAAGGTAGGCACAAGGGCGGTGATCGTCGCTCCGAGTCGTTGTTCCACTTGCTCTTGGACAATCTCCGGAATCCGCGCCACCTGTGCCTTGAGTTCTTGAACCTCTCGCGCCTGGCTTTCCGAGCTGGTCTTTTTCTCCTTCCGCACACCAGCGGTATAGTATGACCCCCATTTTGTCGACAAGCCTTTGCCGGCCACACGACCAGCTGACGTCGGCTTACTGAGCTTATCCTTGTTCTTCATTACATTCAACCCCCTATTTAGAGTGGTGTCCCAAGGGTTGCTCTTAGTCGACTCCGCGCTAGTGCTTTCAGTCGCCTGCGGAAGGAATGTGAACCATTTAGAAATTTGGCTTCATTAATTAGAATGCAACCATATGGAGCTAATTACGGGGGGTGTATTCCTTACCAGAACAAGCTCAAGCGCCCTGGTCTTCGGATCCGTGGTAAGCTCCTTTGTTATCGGGTCCTCCTTGTACCGGGCCCTGACATAGTTCCTAGTCTGCTTGTTACCGCTGTATTTCTCGAAGCGGGGCGGTAGGCCTTGCTCGGCACGGTCCGCGTCCTCCTTGTCCCATATAGGCTCCGCCACTCTGTAACCGCTGGGACCGAGTGTGTGTTCCCCTATGTTCAGCTCCCGCATTTGTTTCCCCCACTCACTTGATTGGGAGCTTGCGGTGCTCGAGCAATTGAACTTGAAGTCGTTGTAGTCATCTTCGGTGATCGAAGGATTTTTCTCCTTGATCTTCTGATAACTCTCACCTTTCTCGATCATTCTCTTCACATTGCTTTTCCAAGTAGACAGGGCCTTGCTCATCTTCGTGAGGGCAGCATTGTTCACTTTATTCCCTTTGAGGCTTGTGTTTTCAAATTCAGCGGGGAACTTGTATCGTTCGTGCAGCTTCGTGAAGAGGAGGTTGCGCAAATTCCCTCGGTCAGGATGCCTCAGGTTCTCGGTGTTGATCGAGACGGTGCTCCGGACAATGCACCCGAGCTGAAGCGAGTACCCCTTGACTATTCATTCGGGCGCCGTTGGATTCCCGTTGGAGTCCACTTCAGTAACTTCCTCCTTGAGGGTGCGGAGCCCGATCGGGCGCTGGTCCTTCCGTTGCCTCTTCGGTTGGCTGCCATCTGTGCGTGCGCCGCCATCATCAGTGGTGGCATCCTCGGCGGCACCATCAGTGGTGGCATCAGTGTGGTCATCCTCGGCGGCACCATCCGTGGTCTCAGGATCGGTGGGGAAGGCGGCGGCCTCATACAAGTGAGGTTGTTCCTCCATCTCCTGGGACAGCTCCCAGAATGCCTTGCCACCCGAACCCCTGGCCTCATCGTTGTGGGCCATGTTTCTCTCTAAATAGAAACAAAGTTTGGTCAAAAAGTTGGTTATTGTCAAGGAACAAGATCATGGTCTCATCATTTAGGGTTTGTCGACACCGAGGCATCCTAAAATCTAAGCTTTTATCATTGAGGGTTTTTCGACGCCAAGGCACCCTAAAAGCCTAACCTTTCATCATTTCGGTTTTTATCGACACCGAGGCACCCTAAAAGCCATGCATTAGTCACAAGTACACCGGGGCACTTGATCCTACTTAATTAACTACTAAGATACCCCGGCCCATGCATTAGTCACAAGTACCCCATATGTCCTATTTTTAGCAAAGTCATGCTAAAATTCACGGAAAATTTCAGCATGACCTTTACTGAAAATAGGACATATGGAGTACCCGAATTTGCCGGAACGGAAGTTAATCGACATTCCGGCAAACTCAAGGGCCTCTCGGGGTACCTGCAAAATCATTATCCTAGGTGGACATGGATGCAATGTCACATGTCACATGGATCCCACACCCACAGGAGCTGGTGAAGCTTCATGTGTATTTCACGAAAACCAGCCTGACTAAAGAGCTTTATGTAGAAAACAAATCACTCCACCAGCTCACACAGGATCATCCCTCTAAGCAATTACTCAAAATGGGCACTAGCAGCAAAATGAACATTTTACAATCTGAACTTTTTTTTGTCATCTATGTGCTCATTTAACTTTGATCCAAATAGTATCAAAGTTCTTAGCAAGTAAGTAATACATGCCTGCTTGGCTAATTAGCAAGTAAGTAACTCTTACATTATCAAAGCTTGCCAGTTTCTGAAATCAATTACTGACAGGGAATAGCACAGGCACACAGCAAACCTATAACTTAATGATGGTTATTAGGGAAGACAAGAAATGAGGATGGACAGAACCATATGTTTGGGAAATGCAAATAGAAGTAGTGCTATGAGAGTAATTTTTTTTCAATTTTCATTGATGTTTCAAATTAGATCGGTGCACATGTGGCTGCAATTTCTATTGGTCATCCAAGATGGGTGTTCATAGTAAAGTACTATATAGTGGCACTAACATAACCAAGGATTGCTTTTAAAAAAAACATAACCAAGAATCACCTTCCACGTGGCTTCTTCTCTTTAGCCTGGCTTCCTTCTGCAAAGTGGGCAAATACTTCTGTCTGCTGCAGTAGGTACTTCAGTCGCCCTTTCCCTTCTTGTTCTGTGATCAAAACCACAATGAGAATGCAATACACACCAAAGAATATCATATACAAGAATTGCAGAAATTAAACAAGGTCAGACCCACACTATCTATTCTTTCTTCATGGCAGAATATCATATACAAGCACGAATTTTGTTCACATTTATATAGCAACAAATATTTATACACTCATATAGCAGCACTAAGTATATTGCACTTAGAAGAAGATTTGCTTTTACATCCCACCCAACTTAACAATCTAGTAGAGTTGTGATTTATTAATATTGTCTTTCCTTTGCAGGTTCATGTCAAGTCGATCGAGGATTTCACGCAGCTGGGTTGTTTCGATGAGAACCAAGACAAGCAGCAGCCCACCAAAGCTTCTTCTACCCAGCAGCAAACACAACAAGAAGAAGTGCGGAACAATGTGATTCTAGTGCTAGTTACTACTGCTGCTGCTGGAAAGGGTGATGATTTGAATCTGATCAAAAGAGGAGGCTTCAAAGTAGAAGGTTGTTTCTGTCATGTTGAGGATTCAAGGAACCTGCCCTAGTGGTATCGTCTTGTTGTACAATTGCCCTTGCTACTGTAAATGGAAGGATCATCTATGCTTTCTCCAACACCCGGAGAAAAGCCACTACTTTGTTGCTAATGTCCTTGTCTCTATGAAATGAGTAGGAGCATCATGTTTGGGGTCTGCGTAGTCAATTTTGAGAATCACTGTTGTGTCGAAGGTGGAGACGTTTCACTGAAATTTGGACAGTGGAAGGAAAGAACCATTGGAATTGGTGGAATCTGCAGATATGTTCTGTTACACTACATCATGTTAAAAGGGATGAGAAAAGTGACCACAATATTTCCTGTCATTACAAAAATAGAACTGAAAAGATTTCCAGATTTCATATCTAATAATGCCTGCTTTTTCTTTGTTAGTACAATCATCAAAACGATTAGGTATTTTTTAGAAGAAAATTGGTATATAACTGTCAGACTGTCACTATCTACTATCTAATACTAAATTTGATGAAATTGCACTTCTTGAAATCTGCAGTTGTGTTGCAATTTCTTATTTGCGCATTTGAAATCTTATCTATCTTGCTTGTTAGGTACAGATTGCACTCACAGTTATAAATTTTTGCAGATGCACAATCATGATAATCTAGACTTAGCACCATGATGCGCATAAGGGTTGTGTGACGATCCTTGTATAAGTTCTGTACTAACATGTTGTTCTTTTAGAGTTTATAATATTTTGAAGTGGACAAACTGAAGATTGGCTTTTTAAGTGCAAAAACTGAAGATACATGCTACGATATTGTGCAAAACGTTTACATTAACTCTGTGTAAGTGCAAGTGATGAAAATCTGCTCTCCTTATGAGAAAAAAACTGAATACATGCCCTGTTTATCTGAAGAATTGAATGAACATTGGCCCCGAAGCATTTTCTTGACTAAACTGTGCTCGTAATCCAATTTATGGCCTAATCTACTCAGATTTTACTCAATGACCATGTGCCCAGAGAAAAGGGGAAGAACAGAAGAGGAGGAAGAGCGTACCACGTCTGTAGTCGGGCTAAGCTGTCGCCGGTGACGGTGGAGACGAGGCTGGCTGACCGACCCGGGGCAGCGGCGTCGGGGCGGGGTCGAGGCGGCGTCGGGG